>NC_090330.1:110741412-110878912 GCF_035084215.1 Heptranchias perlo
ACCTCGATCAGATCACCTCTCAATCTCCTAAACTCAAGGAATACAAGCCTGGCCCACACCTGTCCTCATAATTTAACCCTTCAAGCCGCTGTAATCACCCTGGTGAACCTGCGCTGCACCCCCTCCAAGGCCAATATATCCTTCCTGAGGGGCGGTGCCCAGAATTTAATGCAATTTCTCCAGAGTTCTGTATAACTGAAGCATCGCTCCTTCCACTGTTGGAAACACAGAGACTGTAGGGGAGAGGTCAATAACCCGCCTGCCTACAATCTATTTCCCTCAGTTATGCATTTAGCAATGCTCGACGCCAGAGATGCCTTTGAATCCCTGGCATTCGATGTTGATTGGGCATGGGGAGGACGGAGTTTAAAGGACGGTTTTGCAAGTCTGCAGGACATTTTTTTTAAAAAAAGGGTTGACTTTGCCTCTGGAACCTCCCGTGTCCAGTGATACTGCTGCAAAAACACCTCAGCAAAACTCTTCTCGCTCCTGTGAAACGCCATCCTGAAAGGCGCTATATAAATGCAAGACTTTCAAATTTAATGATCGAGTGTTCCTGGAGAAACAAACACTTTTATACGCAGAACTCAAAAAAATACCACCTCATGCAAATAAATTTGCTTTTATGCAAAATACTTGGAGTGAGAATGGTGGGGGACATAGTCGTCCATCTAAAAACGTTGGCAATGAAATATAAACACTGACCTTTTGGACCAGGGAGACCTGAATTCCCTGTCGATCCCGGGAAACCTTGACTGCCAGGAGTGCCCATCATTCCCATTTCTCCTTTGGGACCTACAGTGGCAGAGATCGATCAGAATATCTCAATTTACAACCAGAACAAAGGAAAACTGCAATTAGCAGCCAATAAAAAAACAATAGATCATTTTTATTCTGTCTCAGTAGATTGTTTTTAGACAATATCAACGATGATTGAACTTAGAGACACACGGGGACAAATTTAACCTAAGCCGCCCGTCGGGAAACAGACAGGATTGGGTCTAACGCTGGTTTTACACACGGCTCGGATTCAGTCTCACTTGGAGTCAGTGGAGAGCAATATTGGGCAGTGTAAAACCAGTGCTCCACCCGATCCTGTGGGGTTCCCGCCTGGTGGGGCAGGTTAAAATTTTCCCCCGTGAAGTCTAACTGTGATATTTAGCGGAGTTGGTGAACTATAGGGTACGTTTAGAGTCAGCAGGCAGCTGTCTGATTTCACATCTATGATACAACTGGGTGAATTCAGACTGAATTCAGAGCCCGAGTCCAGCCTGACAGCAGAGTGATTTGGATTGAGACTCCCTCTGATTCAGATTCATTGTGTTCTCACACTACACAAGTGTGAGCCCGAGAATCCTTCACACCAACGCTAAGGCTTGCAACACTTTACATTTTACAAATTTGCAGAGTGTTGACTGGTTAGATTTAACCCATTACTACATGTCTCCCTACTCATCGTAACTAAGGGGTAGATTACCGAAAAAATCCAACTCACTTGGTTAAAACAAAGCAGGGGCTGATGAGTTGTGGATTCCGACTTTTGTCTTAGTGGAGCTCCACCAGTTCACTCACCGCTCGTAGATCAGTAATTGTATCTAACCGTTGGTCGACAGGTTGATCAAACTTCGCACAAGAGCTCTCCGTTTATAATCTGCGGAGTTGGGTTCTGATTTGGGGTCAGTGTACATTTTGAATTGCCCCACCTGGGAGTTCTCCACAAGCGAGTAACTGATTAACAAGGGGAAGTGTTCTTACCTTGTAACCCTGAAGGGCCATCTCGTCCTGGTAGACCACTTTGGCCAGGATAGCCTGGGGGTCCAGGCAGACCTTTGGGTCCCTGTCTACCGCTCTCTCCCTGGGGCCCTGGGATATCTAGGCCTGGGAAGCCAGGGTCACCTTTCCCTCCTGGTGATCCCACGAATCCTACATTACAAAAAGAACATTTTTTACATAAATAAATATTAAATTGTTGGTAAACATCCTCTGGTGTTTTGCAAAGAGAAAAAGTAAAAATTTGGCACTGATATTGTAGAAAGTACAGCCCATTACTCCTGTGCCAATGGTAGCTACTCACTCCAATCCCAGTCCCCCGTCCTTGTTATATTCTTCACTTTCCTTATCCTTTCTTTAATTGTGTATCTGTTTCTTTCCAACTCACTTTTCTATTTCCTTTTCTTCGTCTCGTTGTTTGTTTTCTGCTCTGTCAGACCTGGCTCAGTGGGTCGCACTCTCACCTCTGGGTCAGAAGGTCATGGGGTCAAGTCCCACCCCAGAGACTTGAGCACAAAATCCAGGCTGACACTCCCAGTGCAGTACTGAGGGAGAGCCGCACTGTCGGAGGGTCAGTACTGAGGGAGCGCCGCACTGTCGGAGGGTCAGTACTGAGGGAGCGCTGCACTGTCGGAGGGTCAGTACTGAGGGAGCGCCGCACTGTCGGAGGGTCAGTACTGAGGGAGCGCCGCACTGTCGGAGGGTCAGTACTGAGGGAGTGCCGCACTGTCGGAGGGTCAGTACTGAGGGAGCGCCGCACTGTCGGAGGGTCAGTACTGAGGGAGCGCCGCACTGTCGGAGGGTCAGTACTGAGGGAGCGCCGCACTGTCGGAGGGTCAGTACTGAGGGAGCGCCGCACTGTGGAGGGTCTGTACTGAGGGAGCGCCGCACTGTCGGAGGGTCAGTACTGAGGGAGCGCCGCACTGTCGGAGGGTCAGTACTGAGGGAGCGCCGCACTGTCGGAGGGTCAGTACTGAGGGAGCGCCGCACTGTCGGAGGGTCAGTACTGAGGGAGCGCTGCACTGTCGGAGGGTCAGTACTGAGGGAGTGCTGCACTGTCGGAGGGTCAGTACTGAGGGAGCGCTGCACTGTCGGAGGGTCAGTACTGAGGGAGCGCTGCACTGTCGGAGGGTCAGTACTGAGGGAGCGCCGCACTGTCGGAGGGTCAGTACTGAGGGAGCGCCGCACTGTCGGAGGGTCAGTACTGAGGGAGCGCCGCACTGTCGGAGGGTCAGTACTGAGGGAGTGCCGCACTGTCAGAGGGTCAGTACTGAGGGAGCGCCGCACTGTCGGAGGGTCAGTACTGAGGGAGCGCCGCACTGTCGGAGGGTCAGTACTGAGGGAGCGCTGTACTGTCGGAGGGTCAGTACTGAGGGAGCACTGCACCGTCGCTGGGTCAGTAACTGAGGGAGTGCTGCATGGTCGGAGGGTCAGTAATGAGGGAGCGCTGCACTGTCGGAGGGTCAGTACTGAGGGAGTGCTGCACTGTCGGAGGGTCAGTACTGAGGGAGCGCTGTACTGTCGGAGGGTCAGTACTGAGGGAGCGCTGCACCGTCGCAGGGTCAGTACTGAGGGAGCGCTGCACTGTCGGAGGTGCCGTCTTTCGGATGAGACGTTAGACAGAGGAACTATCTGCCCTCTCAGGTGGACACAAGAGATCCCATTGAGCTATTTCGAAGAACAGCAGGGGAGTTCTCCCCGGTGTCCTGGGGCCAATATTTATCCCTCAACCATCATCACTAAAAACAGATTATCTGGTCATTATCACATTGCTGTTTGTGGGATCTTGCTGTGCGCAAATTGGCTGCCATGTTTCCTACATTACAACAGTGACTACACTTCAAAAGTACTTCATTGGCTGTAAAGCACTTTGGGACGTCCTGAGGTTGTGAAAGGCGCTATATAAATGCAAGTCCTTTTTTTAATGAAGAGGTGTCTCGAACATACCTGGAGTACCCGGGGGCCCTTGTGGTCCTGGTTTGCCCGGTTGTCCTGGCTGCCCGAATCCGTGAGGTCCAGGGGTTCCCTTTGGGCCTTGTGGACCCGTTGGACCCATGCTGCCTACAAAAACAAAGAGCTCAATGTGTATTTGAAATATCTAAAGCCCATTGTTCTAAATCCACGGTTAATCCTCAAAATGATCACAATGGAACTTCAATTCTCAGCCTTCCTGATTACCCATCAAATCCCTTTTCGGGGCAAAGCCTTGAACATAGGAACAGGAGGAGGCCATTCAGCCCCTTGAGCCTGTTCCGCCATTCAATTGGATCATGACTGATCTGTATCTTAACTCCATTTACCCGTCTTGGTTCCGTAACCCATAATACCCTTACCCAACAAAAATCTATCGATCTCAGTTTTGAAATTTTAGAATCATAGAAAATTTACGGCACAGAAGGAGGCCATTCAGCCCATCGTGTCCGCGCCGGCTGAGAAACGAGCCACCCAGCCTAATCCCACTTTCCTGCATTTGGTCCGTAGCCCTGTGGGTCACGGCTCTTCAGGCGCACATCCAGGTATTGAGGGTTTCTGCCTCTCCCACCCTCTCAGGCAGTGAGTTCCAGACTCCCACCACCCTCTGGGTGAAAACATTTTTCCTCATTTCCGCTCCAGTCCTTCTACCAATCACTTTAAATCTATGCCCCCTGGTTGTTGACCTCTCTGCTAAGGGAAATAGGTCCTTCCTATCCACTCTATCCAGGCTCCTCATCATTTTATACACCTCAATCAAATCTCCCCTCAGCCTCCTCTGTTCCAAATAAAACAACCCCAGCCTCTCCAATCTTTCCTCATAGCTAAAATTCTCCAGTCCTGGCAACACCCTCGTAAATCTCCTCTGCACCCTCTCCAGTGCAATCACATCCTTCCTGTAATGTGGTGACCAGAACTGTACACAGTACTCAAGCTGTGGCCTAACCAATGTTTTATACAATTCTAGCATAACCTCCCTGCTCTTATATTCTATGCCTCAGCTAATAAAGGAAAGTATTCCATATGCCATCTTAACCACCTTATCTACCTGTCCTGCTACCTTCAGGGATCTGTGGACATGCACTCCAAGGTTCCTCTCTTCCTCTACACCTCTCAGTATCCTCCCATTTATTGTGTATTCCCTTGCCTTGTTTGCCCTCCCCAAATGCATTACCTCACACTTCTCTGGATTGAATTCCATTTGCCACTTTTCTGCCCACCTGACCAGTCCATTGATATCTTCCTGCAGTCTACAGCTTTCCTCCTCACTATCAACCACACGGCCTATCTTTGTGTCATCCGCAAATTTCTTAATCTTACCCCCTACGTTTAAGTCTAAATCGTTAATATATACCACAAAAAGCAAAGGACTTCGTAGCGAGCCCTGTGGCACCCCACTGGAAACTTCCAGTTGCAAAAACACCCGTCGACCATTACCCCTTTGCTTCCTGCCACTAAGCCAATTTTGGATCCAATTTGCCACATTCCCTTGGATCCCATGGGCTTTTATTTTTTTGACCAGTCTGCCATGTGGGACCTTGTCAAAAGCCTTGCTAAAATCCATGTAGACAACATCAATTGCGTTACCCTCATCGACCCTCCTTGTCACCTCCTCGAAAAATTCAATCAAGTTAGTCAGACACAACCTCCCCTTAACAAATCCGTGCTGACTGTCCTTGATTAGTCCGTGCCTTTCTAAGTGACAGTTTATCCTGTCCCTCAGAATTGATTCCAATAATTTGCCCACCACTGAGGTTAGGCTGACTGGCCTGTCGTTACTCGGTCTACCCTCCGCTCCCTTTTTAAACCTTCGATTTTCAATTGACCCCCGGCCTCAACAGCTTTTTGGGGGAGAGAGTTCCAGATTCCCACTCCCCTTTGTGTGAAGAAGTGCTTCCTGACATCACCCCTGAACGGCCTGGCTCTAATTTTAAGGTTCTGCCCCCTTGTTCTGGACTCCCCCCACCAGAGGAAATAGTTTCTCTCTATCTACACTATCAAATCCTTTAATCATCTTAAACACCTCGATTAGATCACCCCTTAATCTTCTATACTCGAGGGAATACAAGCCTAGTCTATGTGACATAAATCAATCACCCCTAAAAGATTCGATTCAATTTATTTTATTTGGTTTGTACCCCTCTTAGAAAAACAGGAGCAGGAGGAGGCCATTCGGCCCTTCGAGCCTGCTCCGCCATTCAATATGATCATGGCTGATCCTCTATCTCAATACCATATTCCCGCCCTCTCCCCATATCCCTTCATTCCCGTGTTGTGCCATCGACACTAGACAAAACGTTAGGAACTCTCGATTATCTGCCAATTGAAGACCAGAGCGATGATCTTCTGAATGACAGCTCTCATCGTGGAGCCTTGCCAGTTGGGAGCACAAACTAAAGCCACACTTTTGATTTTCCGTCTGATGGGAAGCTGTGGGTGATCTCCCATGATTTTCTGTTGGGGAAGCATGATTCTTATTTGTTAATATCCCGATGGGCGATATTCCCCAATGGGTGTGTCTCTGGAAAATTGTTCGTCTGATGACCTAAAGATCAAACTGGTTAGTTTCATTGATTGGAGGGATTTGCTAATTGTGTCTAATTTGCTAGTTGAAACCTGTCGAGCTCTACGACTGCGTGATGTATTTATTTGTATCTGACATTTTCAGCTGAGCTGGCAGATCCCCCATGGCATTGCTCATGGTGCGCAGGATGCGCTGTTTTATAATAGTTCTGTCTTACCAAATAACGCAATTATTTTCTACCTGCTTTCCTGGATTTTGATTTGCACCTTCCCTACTTCCTCAATTCTGATTTGTTGCAGTTTTACCTTGAGCCAACCAAGAAAACTTGACGTCTGAAGTATGACAGGAAGTAAGTGTGACGTTTACAGGAAGTAAACAAATGTAAAATCATTGAGTTCGTGTGAATCACTTTGAAAGAAGTCGCACCAAGGGGTGGGGTTTAACCACTGAAACGTTGGAAGTGGACGGTTGCTTCAATTTAGCAATTCTTTCCAAATCTGGTACATGATCAGATGAATGATTCCTTTTCATGCTCTGCTCAACTCTATACACTATACAATACGACAAAACATACTGAATTTGCCTTGCCAGAAATCAGGAACGTGTTCAGTGAGCCATCTATAATTACTGTATTTCTTCCAAAGTAATCCTTAAGCCGGGCTGTTGACCCAGGACAGCCTTTTATCTTTTACGTGTCTTGAGATAACATTGTACATTTCGTATTTGACAAGTTTTTTGGGCTTTCTTGAAAACAATTGCCGGAGGTTATTTTCTGAGTATGTGCTGTGGAAGTGGTGAAGCTCATTTACTGGACATGGAAGCAGAGGACACAGGACATAGATTTAAGGTGATTGGCAAAAGAACCAAAGGCGACATGAGGAAAAACTTTTTAACACAGCGAGTGGTTAGGATCTGGAATGCACTGCCCGAGGGGGTGGTGGAGGCAGATTCAATCATGGCCTTCAAAAGGGAACTGGGTAAGTCCTTGAAGGGAAGAAATTTTCAGGGCTACGGGGAAAGGGCGGGCGAATGGGACCAGCTGGATTGCTCTTACATAGAGCCGGCACAGACTCGATGGGCCGAATGGTCTCCTTCTGTGCTGTAACCTTTCTAGGATTCAATGACACCCCCAGCCCAGGTTGGACACTTGTGGACAGCATGTTGCTATTTCCTGACATGGACTGGTAACTGATGAACTTTCCCCTTTATCGATCTGTGCTAACAGTGATTAGCTGTCACCCGACATTACAGCAGTGACTACAGTTCGTAAATAAAAAAAGTACTTCATTGTCTGCAAAGTGCTTTGGAATGTCCTGAGGTGGTGAAAGGCACTATATAAATGCAATTTTATTTTTCTTTCTAACGCTCATTTTAAATGTAGATTTGAAGTCCATTCTTTGTAACTGTTGTCAGGAGTTGATTTTCTGCTCACCTTTATCACCTGGGAACCCAGGTAACCCTGGGCGGCCTGGTCCGCCTGGAATTCCCGAGAGTCCTGGGTCACCCTTAGGTCCGTGGATTCCATCCAGTCCTGGGGCACCTGGGAAGCCTTGGGGGCCTGGGCGACCTACTCCCGGCTCTCCCTTCATTCAGGAAAGAATTAGTCAGTCAGTAGCAAGGATCACAAGGAAGGGAAAATAAAAAAAGATGAAATGGAGTCAAGTGTCATTATACATCGGGTTTATTCACTGACCTTTTCCCCTGGAGTTCCTGGCTGGCCTGGGAAGCCGCCGTATCCTGCCTGTCCTGAAAGGCCTGGTGGTCCAGGTTGACCTGGAATTCCAGATTCACCTGTAAGATATAAAGGGTGCATGTGAGTGACTCACAGCCTTCCCCGTGTCCTTCATACCATCGATTGAGTTTTCTGAGAGACGGGCAGATTAGCTGCCTCATCTGGAGCACTGTGTTCTAATATTGGGCTCCACACTATAGGAAGAACATAAGAACATAAGAAATAGGAGCAGGAGTAGGCCGTTCGGCCCCTCGAGCCTGCTCCGCCATTCAACCAGATCACGGCCGATCTTTGACCTCAACTCCACTTTCCCGCCCGATCCCCATATCCCTCGATTCCCCGAGAGTCCAGAAATATATTAAATCTTTAGTGAGGGTACAGTGCAGATTCACCAGGAAGCTGCACCCGGTAGGAAGAAATACCAATACGAGGAAAGACTTAAAAAAGTGAGTCTTTTCTGATTGGAAGTCGCAGATTACGGAGCGATATGACTAGAAGCGTTTAAAATGATGAAAGAATGGGACAGGGTAGTGGAGACGCTAGAAGGAGGGGCCATCAATACAAGATTAAATGGAGGAGATTTAGAACAGAGAAATTTCTTCACACAGAGAGTCGTGAGGCTGGTTGGAATTCACTTCCAGGGTTAGTGGTTGGGGCAGAAACAATATCAACATTAGATTGGATTGGAGAGATGGAATAAAGAAAAGGGATTGATGGGATGTGGGAACAGGGCGGCCAAATGTGATTAGAACTGTTTGTTTGTGTGGAAGGTAAATGCTAACATGGACTAGATGGGCCGAGTGGCCTGTTTCCCTGTTGTAACCTCTCACCATTAATGTAGTTTCTCCGGTGGGAGGTGGGTCTGGTGGATCTTCTGCCAAAGTCAGAGTGAGAGATCGACAGAAACCCATGGAAATTACAAACTCAGGGCCGGTGTAGTGGGGTACGAGTACTCAGGGCCGGTGTTAGTGGGGTACAAGTACTCAGGGCCAGTGTTAGTGGGGTACGAGTACTCAGGGCCGGTGTTAATGGGGTACGAGTACTCAGGGCCGGTGTTAGTGGCGTACGAGTACTCGGGGCCGGTGTAGTGGGGTACAAGTACTCAGGGCCGGTGTTAATGGGGTACGAGTACTCGGGGCCAGTGTTAGTGGGGTACGAGTACTCAGGGCCGGTGTCAGTGGGGTACGAGTACTCAGGGCCGGTGTAGTGGGGTACGAGTACTCGGGGCTGGTGTTAGTGGGGTACGAGTACTCAGGGCTGGTGTCAGTGGGGTACGAGTACTCAGGGCCGGTGTCAGTGGGGTATGAGTACTCAGGGCCGGTGTTAGCGGGGTACGAGTACTCAGGGCCGGTGTAGTGGGGTACGAGTACTCAGGGCCGGTGTAGTGGGGTACGAGTACTCAGGGCTGGTGTCAGTGGGGTACGAGTACTCAGGGCCGGTGTCAGTGGGGTATGAGTACTCAGGGCCGGTGTTAGCGGGGTACGAGTACTCAGGGCCGGTGTAGTGGGGTACGAGTACTCAGGGCCGGTGTAGTGGGGTACGAGTACTCAGGGCCGGTGTTAGTGGGGTACGAGTACTCAGGGCCGGTGTAGTGGGGTACGAGTACTCAGGGCCGGTGTTAGTGGGGTACGAGTACTCGGGGCCGGTGTTAGTGGGGTACGAGTACTCGGGGCCGGTGTTAGTGGGGTACAAGTACTCAGGGCCGGTGTAGTGGGGTACGAGTACTCAGGGCCGGTGTTAGTGGCGTACGAGTACTCGGGGCCGGTGTTAGTGGGGTACGAGTACTCGGGGCCGGTGTTAGCGGGGTACGAGTACTCAGGGCCGGTGTTAGTGGGGTACGAGTACTCAGGGCCGGTGTCAGTGGGGTACGAGTACTCAGGGCCGGTGTCAGTGGGGTACGAGTACTCAGGGCTGGTGTCAGTGGGGTACGAGTACTCAGGGCCGGTGTTAGTGGGGTACGAGTACTCAGGGCCGGTGTAGTGGGGTACGAGTACTCAGGGCCGGTGTTAGTGGGGTATGAGTACTCAGGGCCGGTGTCAGTGGGGTACGAGTACTCGGGGCCGGCGTAGTGGGGTACGAGTACTCAGGGCCGGTGTCAGTGGGGTACAAGTACTCAGGGCCGGTGTCAGTGGGGTACGAGTACTCGGGGCCAGTGTTAGTGGGGTACGAGTACTCAGGGCCAGTGTCAGTGGGGTACGAGTACTCAGGGCCGGTGTCAGTGGGGTACGAGTACTCAGGGCTGTTGTTAGTGGGGTACGAGTACTCAGGGCCGGTGTAGTGGGGTACGAGTACTCAGGGCCGGTGTCAGTGGGGTACGAGTACTCAGGGCCGGTGTCAGTGGGGTACGAGTACTCAGGGCCGGTGTCAGTGGGCTACGAGTACTAAGGGGCGGTGTAGTGGGGTACGAGTACTCAGGGCCGGTGTCAGTGGGGTACGAGTACTCAGGGCCGATGTCAGTGGGGTACGAGTACTCAGGGCCGGTGTCAGTGGGGTACGAGTACTCAGGGCCGGTGTTAGTACTCAGTGGGATGTGGGTAAGTTTACCTTTAACACCCGTTGGGCCCGGGAATCCCAACCCGGTTGGGCCTGGATCACCTTTAGGTCCGCGAGTTCCTTGCACACCTGGAACACCTGGAGGTCCTGGGTCACCTATTGGGCAGATAGACAATAACATTCATTCAAAAACAAACAATTAAGAAAGACAATGAAATAGACAAGGATGGAATTAGAATTGGGAGATTAATTTTATTAATTTGTTTAATATAGTTGCCACATCACCATAACCCATGATGATTGGATGGACGGTTGAACCTTGAACCTACCTCTACTCCCTGGTTCCCCTGTAAGGCCTGGAGACCCGGTTTGACCTGGAAGTCCCACTCTACTTATTGCATTGCCTGGTTCGCCTTTCAGACCTGTTGCAAGGAAACAGTCAACAGAACTTTGCATGAAAAAGAAGCCATCGTGAATTAATATATTCGAATAAATCGATTCGAGTAGATTATTGGAAGTCGGTGTGATTTTGGTGCCTGTTTATTTTCCTGGGTTGTGGTGGTGAATAGATTTGTTTTTGGTGCTGTGGTGAGATTATGAGACCAATATAACCAGAAGGACACAACCTCCTCTCTCTGTACAGGAGAGATCAGCCTTTTACATCCTTCCTTTCTCTGCCACTTGTCTCTCTTCCTTTTTCTTACGAATATATGAAGAGGCTCAGGGAAAGACCAGCTGACATATCACACCTGTCCGATGGCGCCAAGATTCAACCTGCGCACAGTGTCGCCCTCGTCCCAACTCACTCTCCCCATTCACGCAATCTCCTGAGGAAGAAAACAGAAACTCTGGACATTCCTTTCTGACCACTCCACCAATGGGCAAGTGTGGAATGTCGTAAGTTAAGAGCGGTGTCCAAAACGACTCATTCGCCAGCGAGTTAATCATTCTCACACGGTCTTTGCCGATCAGAAGCTGAAGGAAACAGACGCATAAAATATTTGCGTCCTCCACCGATCCAGAGGTTTCACCTTTCCAAGTTGTGCTTCTGTTTCTCAACTGATCCGTTCATCCACAACCATTTAAGGCACTCCTGGCAGAGGGCATACTGAGAATAGAGAGGCAGAGATCTGTGGGGCTCTCAGGATTTTCCATCCATTAATGGGCAGGAATCGTAAAAAAAAAATCCACCCTTTGGTGTATCCGTGAATCCACATTGCACTGAAGGTCAGCTAAGAGACGGAATGCTGGACCGGAACTCACCTGCTGCACCGGGTATCCCTGGACGACCTGGAAATCCCTGCGTACCCTTTTCACCCGGAAACCCTGGCTCACCCACTCCTGGAAGTCCTGGAGGGCCCTGATCTCCTGGTGTTCCAATTAAACCTGGAGATCCAGGGAAACCTGGATCACCTTTGAAACCGATGGTTGCCTAAAGAGTTAGAGATGACAGTTAACAGCTGGAGAAGTTCACAAGATGTTACCCCCTATGTTAGCAACCTATGGCCTACCCCGGGTGATAGAATCAATGTTCTCTCCATCCTACATTGATCCCAGGGAGTAATATCTGTAAATTGCAGCTGTTAGATTCAGTGTTCTGTTGAGCTCGAGGCAGATGTTTGCAGATTCTGTTGACAGTAAGGACACAAGCCCCTGGCACAGGATTGTAGGCCGATCTCCGATTCACATCCTAGCTGGCAGCGAAGCCTTGCAATTTCATAGAATCATAGAATCCTACATCGCCGAAGGAGGCCATTTGGCCCATCGAGCCTGTGCCGACTCTTGGAAAGAGCTATCCAATTAGTCCCATTCCCCCGCTCTTTCCCCATAGCACTCTAAATTTCTGCCCTTTAGTATTTAAATGAGGATTTAATTAATCTACATAATCCACAATACCAGTGATAGAGATATGGAGGGGACAATACCAGGAGGGGAGGGAATGAGGGAAGACTGTCAGAGGGACAGGAGAGGGACTATACCAGAGGGGGAGAGAGGACTGATATGCACTCTCTGTAGATGAGCTCCCAATGGGAAGGTTGACCCCAAAATGTTGAATTTCTGAAGGAACATCGCCCAGGGCTTTATAATTCTGTGATAGCCAATCACAAGATTGCAATGTTTTGAGATAGTTTGAACAGTTGAGACAGATTGAGAGTGAGGAATATAAATTCATTGGCTGTGTGGCTTTCTATTGAGCAACATAGTCTGTGCCCTCCTGATATTGGTGTCCCATAGACAACCCCTCAACCACCCATTCAGCAGTTACACATCTCAGTACTTACTGGTTCACCTTTGGGCCCTGGGATGCCCGGAGGTCCAACCATGCCTGGTAATCCGTTCAGGCCAGGCACGCCCGGAGTGCCTGCGGGACCATGGTCACCTTTATCTCCTTTTAGTCCTGGTAAAGTCTGGATATCACCGGGGTCACCTTTTGATCCTGGAATCCCCATAGGCCCTGGGACACCATCAACTCCCTGAAAATAAAAACAAGAATCTGTCAGCATCATACAAGAGTTGGCCATGTTTCGCCATTCACTGTCACCTCCGCCAGTGCAGCGCTCCCTCAGTACTGACCCTCTGCCAGTGCAGCGCTCCCTCAGTACTGACCCTCCGCCAGTGCAACACTCCCTCAGTACTGTCACCTCCGCCAGTGCAACACTCCCTCAGTACTGACCCTCCGCCAGTGCAACACTCCCTCAGTACTGACCCTCCGCCAGTGCAACACTCCCTCAGTACTGACCCTCCGCCAGTGCAACACTCCCTCAGTACTGACCCTCCGACAGTGCAACACTCCCTCAGTACTGACCCTCCGACAGTGCAACGCTCTCTCAGTACTGACCCTCCGACAGTGCAACGCTCTCTCAGTACTGACCCTCTGCCAGTGCAGCGCTCCCTTTGTACTGACCCTCCGCCAGTGCGGCGCTCCCTCAGTACTGACCTGGGGTGTCAGCCTGGATTATGAGCCCAAGTCTGCAGCTCCCATGCAGCATAGAGCTGGCACAGACAGTACTGGTCACTCACCTCGCCTCCAGCTTCCTTCCAGGCATGCCCGGTGCTAACCTATGGGGGTGGTGCTGTGGAGGCACAGGGGGACACCACCTCCCACAACAGAAGTCAGACAGGGATTGGGCTACTCTGCCACCTCCCTGCGGACTCAGGCCTCAACATTGGGTTTCCTTTCCCTTCATTTTTGACTGTCACTTTTGAGCCCTCTCCCCATTCTGCCGCCACGTTTCCCTCGCCCCCAAACTTCCACAGACCCCGTCAGGTCCATTTTGGCCCCTGTGTTAGGGAGAAGATCAATTATTTCTTCTGTTCTCCGGTGGTCTCTTGCCACAGTAGAGAAATAGAGATCGTGAAATAGAGAGTGAATCATTGTGAAGATTGAGTGTGAATCTATAGAATTAACTGTACCTCCCAATTTACATAGAATTACATTGAATGTACAGCACAGAAACAGGCCATTCGGCCCAACTGGCCCATGCTGGTGTTCATGCTCCACATGAGCCTCCTCCCACCCCTCTGCATCTCACCCTATCAGCACATCCTTCTAGTCCTTTCTCCCTTGTGTGTTTATCCAGCTTCTCCTTAAATGCATCTACTCTATTCACCTCAACTACTCCTTGTGGGAGCGAGTTCCACATTCTCACCACTCTCTGGGTAAAGAAGTTTCTCCTGAATTCCCTATTGGATTTATTAGTGACTATCTTATATTTACGGCCCCTAGTTCTGGTCTCCCCCACAAGTGGAAACATCTTCTCTACGTCTACCCTATCGAACCCTTTCATAATCTTAAAGACCTCTATCAGGTCACCCCTCAGTCTTCTCTTTTCTAGAGAAAAGAGCCCCAGCCTGTTCAGTCATTCCTGATAGTTGAAATCTCTCAGTTCTGGGATCATCCTTGTGAATGTTTTCTCGTTATCATCCCTGGCATGAGACAGTTTGCCTGGTGCACCGAGAAACATTCCCCCCCGGAACTACGCCAGCTACAGCCGCCGAGCATCAGGAACACTCACAGGTTGGCCTGGGAATCCCGCTCTTCCTGGTGGTCCGTGGTCTCCCTTGGTCCCTGGAATTCCGGGATCACCTGCGAAACACAGGAACAAGTAAATTTGGAGCAAAGGTCTCAGTATGCCCGGGGGAGTCTTTTCAGAAGAGCGTTGTTTTACTGGCCCGAGCCAGTGTTTAAGCTCCCCTGCGCTGTGTGTAGTCACTCACCTACTCGTCCAGGTGGCCCTTGGGGACCTGCTGGTCCCGGGAATGCCGTGTAATTGCAGTGGAAGCAGGTATCTCCTTTGGCACCTGTAAGGAAATCCAGACCGTTAAAGAACCCTCTAGATTATTGTGGCTCCCGTGTCTTAGAACAGTCTCCTCAGCGAGTCCCAACTCCTCATTCCTTCAAGAGTCCCTGTACCAGGAGTGAGGAACTTCAGTTATGTGGAGAGACTGGAGAAGCTGGGATTGTTCTCCTTAGAGCAGAGAAGGTTCAGGGGAGATTTAATAGAGGGGTTCAAAATCATGAGGAGTTTTGATAGAATAAATAAGGAGAAACTGTTTCCAGTGGCAGGAGGGTCGGTAACCAGAGGACACAGATTTAAGGTAATTGGCAAAAGAACCAGAGGGGAGATGAGAAGAATTTTTTTTTACGCAGCGAGTTGTGATGATCTGGAATGCGCTGCCTGAAAGGGCGGTGGAAGCAGATTCAATAATAACTTTCAAAAGGGAATTGGATAAATACTTGAAGAGGAAGCATCTTCAGGGCTCTGGGGAAAGAGCAGGGGGAGTGGGACTAATTGGACAGCTCTTTCAAAGAACCGGCACAGGCACGATGGGCCGAACGGCCTCTTTCTGTGCTGTAAGATTCTAATTCCATGATCCTACCTTGGGATCTAATAATATGCTGGGATAACAAACAGCAAACTCTACAACAGTGAGCTGGTCGACCATGGGGTGAATTAGCTTGACGCTTCTCCAGATCGGCCCAGTTAGGTGTGTGTGAACGGGGTTCTCGCTGAGGTCATAGTGACGGAGTGCAATTAACCCCTGTGAATGTCACCCCCCTTTATCCTATTCTGTGTACATTCCAATTGGTTCAATTGCCTTCCATTAACTCAGCTTCACAAACAGATCCAGTTGTGACTTGCTTGGTTTTTCATAACTCCCTCCCTCCCTACTCCATCTCACCCTATCAGCATCTCCTTCTATCCCTTTCTCCCTCATGTGTTTATCCAGCTTCCCCTTAAACCCATCTACACTATTCGTCTCAACTACTCCTTGTGGTAGCGAGTTCCACATTCTCACCACTCTCTGGGTAAAGAAGTTTCTCCTGAATTCCCTATTGGATTTATTAGTGACTCTCTTATATTTATGGCCCCTGGTTTTAGACTCCCCACAAGTAGAAACATCTCCTCTAGGTCAGCTGGATTTGAATTGCCTGCCACACATTTCACTCGAGGAATCACACTGTCCGTCTTTGTTCAGTAGTAGCTCAGCTCGTTCCCCTTGAGCCTACAGTTCTGAATCAGAGACATTTCTTTCTCCCTGCGGTCGGCTTCAATCTCTTGCACCCCATGATTCCTGAGCCTGGGACAGCATTGCTGGAGCACAAGACAGCCAGGGGTGGAATTTGGAATGCGACCTGGTTCAGAGAGTCACGGGGGAAAAGTTGGATAAGGGTCCGTTTTGGGCGGTGGTGACGCGATGCTCTAACACCCCGTGCCCGTGGACCCTGCGCAGGCAGCACGCAAGTTTGGACCCAAGGTAGCATTTACCCGCAATCGGCGTTCCATTCCGTGCCGTGCCCGGGGAATCGATGCAATTCACACTTTCCACCACCAGGGGGGAGCGCAATCTCTTAAAGGGAGGATGTTTCTTAGAAATCTCTTAAAGGGAGCTGGTACCTGTTATTTGCTGAAAATAACAGCCTACTGTCTGCATGAAGTCTGAACAGAGATCAGACATCACACACGTAACACACAGATACAGGCCCCATCCCTATGTTTACACACTGATGAGTTATGTTAAAACATTGAATAAAGGTTGCGCACTACTAAATCCCACCTCCTCCAATCTGCACACCAGACCTCACCAATCTGCTGATCTGAGTTGGTACCAGGCCTGCGAGAGAGCGTGCAGCAAGGTTCTCTGCTGATGCACTGGAGACCTTGGTGCAAGAGATGGACAGAAGGAGGGACATCCTATATCCGCAGTGGGGGGGCAAGTGGCCCTCCAGATATATACTCAAAAGGCAGTGGGAGGCAGCGGGGGACGAAGTCAATGCCAGGCGCACAGCATCATGAACATGGATGCAGTGCAGGAAGAAGTTCAATGCTTTGACAATCCTTTGGTCAAGGTGAGTGAGGTCAACTGTCAAGTGGTGTCTCCTACCAACTGCACCATGCACTACACCCCCATCACCCACACACCAATAAACTCTCTCCATCAATACTCAACTCTTACAATCAGATGCTTCCTCTCACCCTTACACATTACCACTGTTTCAAGCCGCCCACCCACAACTCACAGGCCACACACACTGGCTGCTATTCAACCAATACAGGCACATCACCCAGACTCACGTCCCGCTTTCTTGCAGGAGAAGGTGACGCATATGAAGAGACAACAAGTGGCCGTGGCATTTAGCCCCTCGAGCCTGTTCCACCATTCAATGAGATCATGGTGGACCTGTGACCTAACTCCATATACGCGCCTTAGCCCCATATCCCTTAATACCCTTGGCTCACAGAAATCTATCAATCTCAGATTTAACACTCACAAGTGAGCGAGCATCAGCTGCCGTCTGTAGAAGAGAGTTCCAAACGTCTCCCACCCTTTGCGTGTAGAAGCATTTCCTAACTTCACTCCTGCACGTCCTGGCTCTAAATGTTAGACTATGTCCCCACGTCCTAGCATTCAAGTCTAGGAGATCTCCAGAATCAGTTACAAATGTCTCGGCAGCCAGAGGCAATAATCCAGCCACTAACCTGTAAATCCTGCATGGTCCCTTTAAATAGCGGTGGTGGGGGGTCCTCTGGGCACTCTAAGACACGTTCAGATGGTCAGGGTTAACACTGTGCGTTGAGTTGAGCGTTAAGTCCCAAAATGGTGTCTATCACTTTAAATCAGCGTTGCACACTGATTGAAGCCATTTTCTCCCTACTTTACATGATTCCAGCGTTCGTTATCTGCGCCTGCGCTAACTCCTATACCAAGATGGCGTCCGGCGCACATCACGCAGGAAATATGCGTGCGCATCCAAGACGCCATCTTGGATGTCGGAGAGGCCGTGTAGCGCCGAAACAACGGGAGCTACACGGCCCAATTTAGCGCCCAAAGAATCTTACAGCACAAAAGAGCCATAGAGTTATACAGCACGGATAGAGGCCCTTCGGCCCATCGTGTCCGCGCCGGCCATCAAGCCCTGTCTAATCTAATCCCATATTCCAGCATTTGGTCCGTAGCCTTGTATGCTATGGCATTTCAGGTGCTCATCCAAATGCTTCTTGAATGTTGTGAGGGTTCCTGCCTCCACAACCCTTTCAGGCAGTGAGTTCCAGACTCCAACCACCCTCTGGGTGAAAAAGTTCTTTCTCAAATCCCCTCTAAACCTCCCGCCTTTTACCTTGAATCTATGTCCCCTTGTTATAGAACCCTCAACGAAGGGAAAAAGCTCCTTAGTATCCATCCTATCTGGAGGCCATTCAGCCCATCGTGCCTGGTTGTTCCGGGTCTCTATGTTACGACAAAACAATTCTGAAGGAAGCAGAGGAGGGTGTTTCTAGTGTGTTATGCCCCCCCCCCGCCACTCCCCCCGACATGCAGATATCAGAAGAAGAGGCAGGGGGTGGGCTGATGTTCTACACCAGAAATCCTGCTCGTTTCACCACTTTGGACCCAAATGCAAAGTGCCCCTGGGTCACACCCTGGTGCGATTTAGGAAGGTGGCAATGGTCAAATCCACCAAACTTACCCCTCACTGCAAACAACTCCACCCATGGGAGATGGGAGGGGTCAAGGCTGGGCACACTGGACGTAAAGGGACAGCCATCAAGCCATGGTTGAATTCAGGTAACCAATCCGCCACTGATGGAGAACATTCACTAAAAGTTACAGCAAACTTGTGTCTGAAGAGTTGCTGTGAAAGAGGGCGGATTGTCCCCATTGCTTCATGGGTCATATCTACTGACGTTACAAAATGAACCGTGCAACCCAATAAAAACTCACCTTTCAGTCCAGTTTCTCCTTGGAATCCTCGTGGCCCATCAGCTCCTGGTGGCCCAGGTAGACTTTGACAGTCCTCATCTGACACTGAAACAATAAAAACACCATTAGAAAAGACGCCCGCATTCGATCTACTGCATTTTCAGTTTTAATAACCAATATCAGCCGAGCATCCTTTACCACCTGCTGCACTAGAAGGAAAGAACTTTTTTTTTTTTTTTTTTATTCGTTCACGGGATGCGGGCGTCGCTGGCAAGGCCGGCATTTATTGCCCATCCCTAATTGCCCTCGAGAAGGTGGTGGTGAGCCGCCTTCTTGAACCGCTGCAGTCCGTGTGGTGACGGTTCTCCCACAGTGCTGTTAGGAAGGGAGTTCCAGGATTTTGACCCAGCGACAATGAAGGAACGGCGATATATTTCCAAGTCGGGATGGTGTGTGACTTGGAGGGGAACGTGCAGGTGGTGTTGTTCCCATGCGCCTGCTGCCCTTGTCCTTCTAGGTGGTAGAGGTCGCGGGTTTGGGAGGTGCTGTCGAAGAAGCCTTGGCGAGTTGCTGCAGTGCATCCTGTGGATGGTGCACACTGCAGCCACAGTGCGCCGGTGGTGAAGGGAGTGAATGTTTAGGGTGGTGGATGGGGTGCCAATCAAGCGGGCTGCTTTATCTTGGATGGTGTCGAGCTTCTTGAGTGTTGTTGGAGCTGCACTCATCCAGGCAAGTGGAGAGTATTCCATCACACTCCTGACTTGTGCCTTGTAGATGGTGGAAAGGCTTTGGGGAGTCAGGAGGTGAGTCACTCGCCGCAGAATACCCAGCCTCTGACCTGCTCTCGTAGCCACAGTATTTATATGGCCGGTCCAGTTAAGTTTCTGGTCAATGGTGACCCCCAGGATGTTGATGGTGGGGGATTCGGCGATGGTAATGCCGTTGAATGTCAAGGGGAGGTGGTTAGACTCTCTCTTGTTGGAGATTGTCATTGCCTGGCACTTATCTGGCGCGAATGTTACTTGCCACTTATCAGCCCAAGCCTGGATGTTGTCCAGGTCTTGCTGCATGCAGGCTCGGACTGCTTCATTATCTGAGGGGTTGCGAATGGAACTGAACACTGTGCAGTCATCAGCGAACATCCCCATTTCTGACCTTATGATGGAGGGAAGGTCATTGATGAAGCAGCTGAAGATGGTTGGGCCTAGGACACTGCCCTGAGGAACTCCTGCAGCAATGCCCTGGGGCTGAGATGATTGGCCTCCAACAACCACTACCATCTTCCTTTGTGCTAGGTATGACTCCAGCCACTGGAGAGTTTTCCCCCTGATTCCCATTGACTTCAATTTTACGAGGGCTCCTTGGTGCCACACTCGGTCAAATGCTGCCTTGATGTCAAGGGCAGTCACTCTCACCTCACCTCTGGAATTCAGCTCTTTTGTCCATGTTTGGACCAAGGCTGTAATGAGGTCTGGAGCCGAGTGGTCCTGGCGGAACCCAAACTGAGCATCGGTGAGCAGGTGCCGCTTGATAGCACTGTCGATGACACCTTCCATCACTTTGCTGATGATTGAGAGTAGACTGATGGGGCGGTAATTGTCCGGATTGGATTTGTCCTGCTTTTTGTGGACAGGACATACCTGGGCAATTTTCCACATTGTCGGGTGGATGCCAGTGTTGTAGCTGTACTGGAACAGCTTGGCTAGAGGCGCAGCTAGTTCTGGAGCACAAGTCTTCAGCACTACAGCTGGGATGTTGTCGGGGCCCATAGCCTTTGCTGTATCCAGTGCACTCAGCCGTTTCTTGATATCACGTGGAGTGAATCGAATTGGCCGAAGACTGGCTTCCGTGATGGTGGGGATATCGGGAGGAGGCTGAGATGGATTATCTACTCGGCACTTCTGGCTGAAAATGGTTGCAAACGCTTCAGCCTTGTCTTTTGCACTCACGTGCTGGACTCCGCCATCATTGAGAATGGGGATGTTTGCAGAGCCTCCTCCTCCCGTTAGTTGTTTAATTGTCCACCACCATTCACGACTGGATGTGGCAGGACTGCAGAGCTTTGATCTGATCCGTTGGTTGTGGAATCGCTTAGCTCTGTCTATAGCATGTTGCTTCTGTTGTTTAGCATGCATGTAGTCCTGAGTTGTAGCTTCACCAGGTTGGCACCTCATTTTTAGGTACGCCTGGTGCTGCTCCTGGCATGCTCTTCTATACTCCTCATTGAACCAGGGTTGATCCCCTGGCTTGTTGGTAATGGTAGAGTGAGGAATATGCCGGGCCATGAGGTTACAGATTGTGCTGGAATACAATTCTGCTGCTGCTGATGGCCCACAGCGCCTCATGGATGCCCAGTTTTGAGCTGCTAGATCTGTTCTGAATCTATCCCATTTAGCACGGTGGTAGTGCCACACAACACGTTGGATGGTGTCCTCAGTGCGAAGACGGGATTTCATCTCCACGAGGACTGTGCGGTGGTCACTCCTACCAATACTGTCATGGACAGATGCATTTGCGACAGGTAGATTGGTGAGGACGAGGTCAAGTAAGTTTTTCCCCTCGTGTTGGTTCGCTCACCACCTGCCGCAGGCCCAGTCTAGCAGCTATGTCCTTCAGGACTCGGCCAGCTCGGTCAGTAGTGGTGCTACCGAGCCACTCTTGGTGATGGACATTGAAGTCCCCCACCCAGAGTACATTTTGTGCCCTTGCTACCCTCAGTGCTTCCTCCAAGTGGTGTTCAACATGGAGGAGGACTGATTCATCAGCTGAGGGAGGACGGTAGGTGGTAATCAGCAGGAGGTTTCCTTGCCCATGTTTGACCTGATGCCATGAGATTTCATGGGGTCCAGAGTCAATGTTGAGGACTCCCAGGGCCACTCCCTCCTGACTGTATATCACTGTACCACCACCTCTGGTGGGTCTGTCCTGCCGGTGGGACAGGACATACCCAGGGATGGTGATGGAAGAGTCTGGGACGTTGGCTGAAAGATATGATTCTGTGAGTATGGCTATGTCAGGCTGTTGCTTGGTGTTTTGCCGTTGTCGTGTCCGGTGCCGAGTGGTCCGTCCGGTTTTATTCTTATTATGACTTTTCGTAGCGAGATTTTACAACTGAGTGGCTTGCTAGGCCATTTCAGAGGGCAATTAAGAATCAACCACATTGCTGTGGGTCTGGAGTCACATATCGGCCAGACCGGGTAAGGACGGCAGGTTTCCTTCCCTAAAGGACATTAGTGAACCAGATGGGTTTTTACGACAATCCGGTAGTTTCATGGCCACCATTACTGATACTAGTATTTTAATTCCAGATTTTTATTTAATTAATTGAATTTTAATTAATTAATTGAATTTAAATTCGCCAGCTGCCGTGGCGGGATTTGAACTCATGACTCTGGATTTTAGTCCAGGTCTCTGGATTACTAGCCCAGTAACATAACCACTATGCTACCGTACCCCTGTCTTGCATTTCTCCAGCTCCTTTCACAACCTCACAACGTCCCAAAGCACTTTCCAACCAATGAGGTACTTTTTGACGTGTAGTCACTGTTGTAATGTAGGAAATGCAGCAGCCATTTTTGCACCAGCAAGATCCCACGAATAGCAATGAGATAAATGACCAGATCATCTGTTTTAATGATGTTGGTTGAGGGATAAATTTCGGCTGGGATACCAGGGAGAATGGCCCCAGCCGTGTCCAAATATCATCTTTTACATCCAACAGGACTTCAGTCTGAGCCGAAAGACAGCGAGGATGGAATTGGTCTTCAGCTGTAGTGCAAAACTGGCGAAAGCGAATCGGCCGCCTGTTATACACCCGCCCCCCCCGTTATACACCCGCCCCCCCGTTATACACCCTCCCGTTATACACCCGCCCCCCGTTATACACCCCCGTTATACACCCCCCGTTATACACCCCCGTTATACACCCCTGTTATACACCCCCCCCATTATACACCCCACCCGTTACACGCCCCACCCGTTACACGCCCCGCCTGACTGGGTAAGGATGGCAGGTTTCCTTCTGCTCCTGATCTACATTCCTGTTGAGTCTTGCAGTTTGGGACTGGTGTGTAGAAGGAGGGGTTTGATGGACTAAATGCTTTTTTAACCTCACTTCAGAAACATCTCAATTTCCCCCAACACAGACACGGAATGCAGTGTTGCAGTTCCTACTTTACCCACCAGGACAGGTTTCTGTGAGCAGAGGACAACACAGAGACTGGACAGTAGCTCCATCACAATGATCAACTTACCTGGAGGTCCGGGAGGGCCTCGAGGGCCAGGTAGACCCCGCTGACCATCTCTTCCTGGTGAACCCGACAGGGACAGTCCCGGGAGACCCTTCTCACCTTTCTGACCTTGTTCACCAGTGAATCCTGGGAGGCCCTTCTCTCCTTGCAGTGACAAACCTAAATTTTAAGTAAAACATATAAATGAATTATTGCCAGGACGTCAGGGGATCGAGGGAACCATGACGTAAAGCACAGGAAGGTCGAGAAACCGATCAGAGGTGCAAAGAGAGAACTTGAGAGGGCCTTTAGGCCCCTTGTTTGCATTTGCAAAGGGCTTAACGCCTGTATCAGGCGTGGGTTCAGGACGCACATTTACTGTCCTTACCCAATATGGCGGGTGGTGCACGCAAGGCCGGAAATGTGGGCACGTTTCCCGCCCGTCGTATTGGGGTCTTAGTAGGCAGAGTAGCGCCTGATAACCGGGCACTGTGCAAACCAATTTCTGGGACTTCGAATCTACACAGCAACAATGGTTCAACAATAAGTGCCTGTTAGTTCTCCTTATATTAATCCCCAGAACTGGGACCCCCGCCCAGATTCAAGGTAGTGCCACTCTCCCGCTGTATTCCCACTCCGACATCCTGATCCCGATCCTGATCCTGACTCTGATCCTGAACTTGACCCTGATCCTGGTTTGGTCCTGATCCCGATCCTGATCCCGATCCCGATCCTGACCCTGATCCCGATCCCGATCCTGACTCTGATCCCGATCCCGATCCTGACCCTGATCCCGATCCCGATCCTGACTCTGATCCTGATCCTGGTTTGGTCCTGATCCCGATCCCGATCCCAATCCCGATCCTGACCCTGATCCTGATCTCACCAAAGTCTGCAATTTTGGCATTTTTTTGTTTAAATGCAAATCTTTGGAGAGAAATTTTACTGATATAGAAAGAGAATAATTGACGTGACTAAAGTTCAAGTAGATGTTTACCCATGTGCAGATATTTAACTGACGTTAATTAGAAATCTAAGGATTTGCAATGTGCTTTTGGAGTTAGATATGTAATGCCATGTGTGCCTGTGCTCCAGATGTGTAATGCCATGATTGCTTGTACTCCAGGTGTGTAATCCCATGATTGCCTGTATTCCAGGTGTGTAATCTAATATCTGTCTGTGATCAAGTGTGTAATTTAATATCTGTCTGTACTCCAGGTGTGTAATTCTATGATTGCCTGTACTCCAGGTGTGTAATCTAATATCTGTCTGTGATCAAGTGTGTAATTTAATATCTGTCTGTACTCCAGGTGTGTAATTCTATGATTGCCTGTACTCCAGGTATGTAATCTAATATCTGCCTGTACTCCAGGTGTGCAATCCCATGATTGCCTGTACTCCAGGTGTGTAATCCCATGATTGCCTGTACTCCAGGTGTGTAATCTAATATCTGTCTGTGATCAAGTGTGTAATTTAATATCTGTCTGTACTCCAGGTGTGTAATTCTATGATTGCCTGTACTCCAGGTGTGTAATCTAATATCTGCCTGTACTCCAGGTGTGTAATCTAATATCTGCCTGTACTCCAGGTGTGTAATCTAATATCTGCCTGTACTCCAGGTGTGTAATCTAATATCTGTCTGTACTCCAGGTGTGTAATCTAATATCTGTCTGTACTCCAGGTGTGTAATCTAATATCTGCCTGTACTCCAGGTGTGAGACTGTCCCAGAAGAGGAGCCTTGCAAGATCTACCCGTTTATCTCTAAAGTAGGAATCTTCGTGTCTGGTCTGCAAAGCCTCTCTGTAAAGTTGATTATAATTAGCCTTGTTCCCTTACTGGTCAGTCCAGGTCAAGCCCTGTGCCAATCACTATTTGGTCACAGAAGCTTCACAATTTCTTTACCTGGAGGGCCTTGTAATCCTGCAAATCCTGGGGGGCCTGGAGGAAAGAAAGGAATAAGAGTTTTATTTAAGTTGGTAATTTTTCAATTGATTTTCACTTATGCTGAATGTGACCTTCAATAACACGACCAAATGGCAGATCAGGTACTTACCCTGAGGACCTTGTTCACCTTTCAGCCCAGGAGGGCCAGGACTGCCTGGCTCACCCTGACTGCCATGAATAGCGTGTCCTTCTGAATCGATAATCTATAAAACAAAGCTGGTGTTTAGTGAACGGCAGATTGCTGCCAGCTTGGCGGGGGCCAAGTGTCCAGTCAAATAATCGTTGCTAAAGTCGTTCCTTGTTGCCCCAAAGCCTTGGCAGCATTGCTGGACTCCTCAATACCATATCTTGCCCAACCAGGTGGGAGTCATCGGCAGTTATAGAAGCTCGTTGGGATGATGGGTTGATGGTGTCAGTGACCGAGAGCTCACAGAGCTGCTCAATTGCTGGCCGGGGGGGGGGGGGGGGGGGGCTGGAGACGCATTTCCTAAATTGACCAAAGGTTTTCCTTTGACTCTCCTGGGAGGCTCGGGGGGGCTGAGGTGATGGGGAGGGGGTCTGAGGTGCTCGATGGATCAGCTGGGTTTTTACTCATATGAACGTACGAAAATGACAGGCAGGAAAAGACCAGCCGGTCCATCAAGCCTGTCCCACACCTCCTGATGGTCGGGCCTTCATGACTAAACTCCTCATAGTCCCCTCCCTCTCCTCCCCTCCCCCTCTCTCCCCAAATCCCCCCTCCCACCCCGCAGCAATTTATTCTCCTGGGAGAGGAAATTAAAAAAAAGAGAAAAATCTTCGGGCCAACAAGGGAAATAATACTCTGGAACATTCCTTTTCTGTTCTTTTGTATCATCGTAGGATTGTCAGTCAAACATGGAACAGCTGATGGGGAGACCTGTTTTTAAGGAATCTATTAGACCACTGAGATCAATAGATATTTGTTAAGTGAGGTTATTAAGGGATATGAAACCAAACGGGTTAATGGAGTTGAGATTCAGATCAGCCTTGATCCAATTGAATGGGGGAGCAGGCTCGAGGGGCTGAATGGCCTCCTCCTGTTCCTATATTCCGCTGGGCCTTAGTGAATCCTGGCTGTATACCCGGGGAAGCTGATGGCACTATCTGTGAGGAATACTTTGAGACAATTCTCAGGGGTGCCATGGAGCCCCAGACAAGAACAAATCTTCAGAGGTCCTGGAGACAAAGGATAGCCAAAGAGATCAATATTGATTAATTTTAAACATTGAGTCTCGATAGTTCGACTGGATATCGTGCAAATACATCTAACCATTTAGTGAATTGCAGCACGAGCTTTAGAACGACTTAATGCCGTGCTGGCCCGACAAAGGGGCCCTGACCCACGGGACGATGTAAAAGAGACAGTTCCACTGGTGGAATTATTTTCTGTTGCGGTGCAGAGTAACCCCCCTCAGTAATATAATCATGGTGCTTTCTACAGCACTGCCAGTCTGGGGCCAGGGTACAGTCCCTGCTATAGGTAGGGCTCATTTCATCAATTCACACTCCTGCCCACAGTGACAGCCCAGTGGTATTGGGGCAAGTGTTACCCTGTCATTGTGGACGTAGAATCGTGGGAAGGAGTGCCCAGACTCCAGGTGAGAGATGCTCTGTGCCCGGGATTGCGAGTAATTGTAGAATCATAGAATCATAGAAAGGTTACAGCACGGAAGGAGGCCATTCAGCCCATCGAGTCTGCGTCGGCTCTATGCAAGAGAAATCCAGCTAGTCCAACTCCCCCGACCTTTCCCTGTAGCCCTCCATTTTTTCCTTTCAAGTACTTATCCAGTTCCCTTTTGAAGGCCATGGTTGAATCTGCCTCCACCTCCCCCTCGGGCAGTGCATTCCAGATCCTAACCACTCTCTGTGTAAAAAAGTTTTTCCTCATGTCACCTTTGATTCTTTTGCCAATCACCTTAAATCTATGTTTTCTGGTTTGTGACCCTTCCACCAATGGGAACAGTTTCTCTCTATCTACTCTGTCTAGACCCTTCATGATTTTGAATACCTCTATCAAATCTCCTCGCAACCGTCTCTGTTCCAAGGAGAACAACCCCAGCTTCTCCAGTCTATCCACAAAACTGAAGTCCCTCATCCCTGGAACTGGACACAATACTCCAGTTGTGGCCGAACCAGTGTTTTATAAAGGTTCATCATGACTTCCTTACTTTTGTACTCTATGCCTCTATTTATAAAGCCCAGGATCCCGTATGCTTTTTTAACTGCTTTCTCAACCTGTCCTGCCACCTTCAACGATTTGTGCTCATATACCCCCAGATCCCTCTGTTCCTCCACCCCTTTTAGAATTGTGCCCTCTAGTTTATATTGCCTCTCCTCGTTCTTCCTACCAAAATGGATCACTTCACATTTTTCTGCGTTAAATTTCCATCTGCCACGTGTCCGCCCATTCCACCAGCCTGTCTATATCCTCTTGAAGTCTATCCTCCTCACTGTTTACTACCCTTCCAAATTTTGTGTCATTTTTGTGTCAATTAACCCTTATATGTCTCGTAAAGGCAGAAACTAGTCAGTTCTGTGCCCAAAAGGAATTTGAGTTTTTTTAAACATAATTTAAATTTACAGGGACTTCAGTTTTGTGGAGAGACTGGGGAAGCTGGGTTCTCCTTAGAGCAGAGAAGGTTAAGGGGAGATTTAATAGAGGGGTTCAAAATCATGAAGGGTTTTGATAGAGTAAATAAGGAGAAACTGTTTCCAGTGGCAGGAGGGTCGGTAACCAGAGGACACAGATTTAAGGTAATTGGCAGTTCTGGAATTCACTGCCTGAAAGGGCGGTGGAAGCAGATTCAATAATAACTTTCAAAAGGGAATTGGATAAATACTTGAAAAGGAAACATTTGCAGGGCTGCGGGGAAAGGGCAGGGGGGTGGGACTAATTGGATAGCTCTTTCAAAGAGCCGACACAGGCACGATGGGCCGAATGGCCTGCTCCTGCATTGTAAGATTCTCTGATTCTATAACTCTTTGTATTATTTTGCCCAGAGAAAGCCGCACGGTTTTAATGACGAGTTCCAATAATCTCATTAAATCCACATTCTAATTACCATTGCTTGATTTTTTTTCAGTTACTTACAACACCTGGAGGACCATCGATTCCTCGATTGCCTTTCTCGCCCTAGAGAAAGAATATCTGGCTGTTATTTTCAAGGCAGAACAAATTAAGACAATGAAAATGAACCTAATTTACAGTTGGGACTGACATTAAAGGGATGATTTTAGGGACTGGTTCTGCAGTGGGTTTAAGCAGTAATCTCTCTCTGTGACCAGTGTTTGGATCCTCACTCCTCTCGTGCTGACTGGACGAGTCCTGCACGAGCTAGATATGGGGACTATTAAAGAAAGAGCAGGGAAGACAAGTGCCAGCAATTATCGTAGTGATTCTCCCGATTTCCTGCCATGACCTCGGCCCAAACACCAGGGAACCGGTGTAAATGGCCGTTTTTGGCAATCTCCCAGGGTTTCCAACCATCTTACGCCAAAGTGATGGCGGCAAATTGAGGATCCCCTTGGAAGTTCTCTCCCATATTCTGCAGCACTGAATTCTCATCATAAAACCACCTACTTCTCCATCCCTCCATCCAACCCTCCCTCCCTCCCTCCCCCATCCCTCCACCCATCCATCCCTCCCTCCCTCTACCCATCCATCCCTCCCTCCCTCTACCCATTCATACCTCCCTCCCTCCACCCATCCATCCCTCACTCCACCCATCCATCCATTCACTCCTCCATCCATCCATCCCTCCACCCATCCCTCCACCCATCCCTCCTTCCTTCCACCCATCCCTCCCTCCCTCCCTCCCTCCATCCATCCATCCCTCCACCCACCCAACCCTCCCCCAATTCTTCCAATATTTGATTAAAAAACAAATAAAAATTAGCTCCTTACCTTGGAGCCATCCTGACCTGTGAACCCTGGTTCACCTGGAAAACCTGGTTGACCCTGAAAGTTGGACAAAACCAAGAATGAATTTCCCACTGTTCATTTTCAGCCGACACATAATAAAGTTCCAGAAACATCTTTGAAATTGTTTCTCTTGGCAAACAGTATAATCTACAATCTTCACAAGTCGGAACACTGCGAGGCGGGTACTTGTAAAGGTTTTGTAAAGCTCTGATTGGATTCTCAGCTGCCAGTTGGTATTTGGCGATTGAAACAGCTGATATTGTAACTAAGATCACAATGCTCGTGCTTCCCGCAGTGACCTACCATTCCCCCCTCACAATGTCTAATTGCCTCTTGAACTTTAGCTTTTGATGGATTAGTTCAGTCATTAAAGACACAACCAGCAGTTGGAGTCTGTCAGCCGCACTCTGCATGTTATTGAGAACATGTTACTGAGCGCCCTGTCTCGACCCACACCTACAACGTACCACAGCTCCTGCCCATCTCACTGGTAAACTGCTACCAACACTTGGCTGTCTGGTGCAAAGTAAAACCCTTCTACGTTGATGTCAGTGTGCGGGGACTTTACGGTGTTGGTTCCCGAAGCGAGTGTCTCACTCGGCTGGTGATGCCACCAACGTAAACCTCTCGACTTGCTAAATCCAGCCGCTGGGAAGGGCCATATTACCGGGAACTGGCAGCACAAACACTCCCCTTAACACCAGGATCAAAGGGCCTTAAATGGGCAGCATTAGATGCAGGGTTAATGGTTTCAGTTACAGTGAACACAGTCAATCTGTAGACAATACAACATTACTGGTTAGTCTAGAATTTGAGTCTGATGAGAGGCTGCGTTCAGGATACGATATAAAAATACTTACGTCACGGCCCGGGAATCCTGGGTCTCCATCTTTGCCGGGTTTACCCTGTGAAATGGTTAAAAGACATTAGAAACATAGAAAATTTACAGCACAGAAGGAGGCCATTCGGCCCATCATGTCCGTGTCGGTCAAAAAAGAGCTTCCCAGCCTAATCCCACTTTCCAGCACTTGGTCCGTAGCCCTGTAGGTTTCGGCTCTTCAGGTGCACATCCAGGTACTTTTTAAATACGATGAGGGTTTCTGCCTCTCCCACCCTCTCAGGCAGTGAGTTCCAGACTCCCACCACCCTCTGGGTGAAAACATTTCTCCTCAGCTCCCCTCTAATCCTTCTACCAATTACTTTAAATCTATGCCCCCTGGTTATTGACCTCTCTGCTAAGGAAAATAGGTCCTCCCTATCCACTCTATCTAGGCCCCTCATAATTTTATACACCTCAATTAAATCTCCCCTCAGCCTCCTCTGTTCCAAAGAAAACAACCCCAGCCTATCCAATCTTTCCTCATAGCTAAAATTCTCCAGCCCTGGCAACACCCTCGTAAATCTCCTCTGCACCCTCTCTAGTGCAATATCACCTTTCCTGTAATGTGGTGACCAGAACTGTACGCAGTACTCAAGCTGTGGCCTAACTAGTGTTTTATAGCCTCGGCTAATAAAGGAAAGTATCCCGTATGCCATCTTAACCACCTTAACTAGCTGTCCTGCTACCTTCAGAGATCTGTGGACATGCACTCCAAGGTCCCTCTGTTTTCTGCACTTCTCAGTATCCTCACACTTCTCTGGATTGAATTCCATTTGCCACTTTTCTGCCCACCTGACCAGTCCATTGATATCTTCCTGCAGTCTACAGCTTTCCCCCTCACTATCAACCACACGGCCAATTACTGGATCATCTGCAAACTTCTTAATCATGCCCCTTACATTTAAGTCTAAATTATTGCTTTAGGTACAAACTGCATCTGTTCTGCGTCAAACAAACAGGTGGGCAATTCTCAGGGAACTTTTGATTAACAAAGAGGGAACTTTAGGAGCATTTTAACAAAGGGGAGATTTTATGGGTTGGCAGGGAGGTCCTGACCCCTACCAGATATTATGGGTTGGCAGGGAGGTCCTGACCCCTACCAGATATTATGGGTTGGCAGGGAGATCCCGACCCCTGTCGGATTTTATGGGTTGGCAGGGAGGTCCCGACCCCTACCAGATATTATGGGTTGGCAGGGAGGTCCCGACCCCTGTCGGATTTTATGGGTTGGCAGGGAGGTCCCGACCCCTGTCGGATATTATGGGTTGGCAGGGAGGTCCCGACCCCTGTCGGATATTATGGGTTGGCAGGGAGGTCCCGACCCCTGTCGGATATTATGGGTTGGCAGGGAGATCCCGACCCCTGTCGGATATTATGGGTTGGCAGGGAGGTCCCGACCCCTGTCGGATATTATGGGTTGGCAGGGAGGTCCCGACCCCTGTCGGATATTATGGGTTGGCAGGGAGGTCCCGACCCCTGTCGGATTTTCCTTCCTTCATAATCAAAATCCAGAATCTGAGCCAGGTGCACAAACTTGTCAACTCTACCATCAACTTTGCAAAGGAGTGTTTCTGTGATCGGTGCTCCCAGGGTGGGGCCGGTCTAGGCCTATATGTGACTCCAGTCCCACACCAACGCGGTCTGGCAAGTCACTCAGTTGTATCAAACAGCCACAGAAGAAGGCCCACCACCACCTTCTCAGGGCAACTAGGGCTGGCCAATAAATGCCGGCCTTGCCAGCGACTCTCACATCCCGAGAATGAATTAATAAATAAATAAATAAACACACTGCATCATACTCACCCGTTTTCCTGGTTCACCCAGCTCTCCTTTATCACCCTTCATTCCGACACTAGACCGTCCCTGTAGAACAGTCACTTGGGGTCAGTAACATTTATAAAATTGGACAACCAAGATTCTCAAAAAATGTCCTCATCATTCGGCAGTTTCATTTTGCAAACTGCCTTTATTAAAGACTGTTTTAACTGGCTCATTGTTTTCAGTCAGTGTATGTTGGTGATTCACCATCTCCACATCTCCTGACAAGATATAATTCCGTGTTCCGTTGGAGACAAGGTTAGTTTTCACACTAAAGTTCAGGCTATGCTGATAGTGTTGATGATCATCATTTAAAAACAGATGGTTGATCTTTTTGACCACTCAGTCAAGTCTTTTGAGTGACCAAATTAGCCCACTCTCTCATATTGGAAATTGTAGAGTACATTCAGTGATCCTAAGCTGGGAGCCTTGGTCGAAGGAACCGTGAGTCAGAGAAAGTGCTACAACACTGTAAAGCCCATTCTCTGACCCCTTCTGCCTTCGAGAGATAGTGCTTACTGGGATTGTGAGATCGTTGAATTTACCATCACATCGTCCCTAACAGTCATGAGTGTATGGGAATTCTCTAGTGCTCATTTTATAAGAAGCTTCATTAACGGTTGAGATTGCTGGTCAAACATCTCAATCTAGCAGCCACTGTTACTTCTAGCCTATCACATGCGGTGTGGTCTCACAATGCAGAGATTTGCAATAGCGGGGCACTTATCGGCAAATCAGGCCTGGGGGTCAGTGCCTAATTCACTGCACGTGTAATTCTTCATCCAATATAATTAAATTACAGTCAATGGGTTGAAAATCAGGGCACAAATTAGGTCTGGTGATACGAGCTCCCGTCACACGAAGCTCTCTGCTGGGAGCACTCACTCCCAAATCGTATCTTGACGATTATATTTTTATCCCATTATCATTTTACTTGTGAAGCCATTCTGGACGTTCTTAGAGATCGGCCAAGGCATGGGGGCAAAATATTCCTGCAGGTGGATCCATAGCACGGTACTGGGGCACAGAGGGGGGACGGTGGGCCTACTCCAGCCTAGTCCATGAGGTCAGGGAAGATGCTGAGCAGCGACTAGACTCTTCCCCACTGGGGAGGGGTAGAAATTGGAGGGATTCCTTCAAGCGAGAGCTGGACCTGTTTCTGGCAGGGGCTGAGATCACCGCTTACAAAAGTCAGGAACTGCGTAGATCTGCAGAGATCTCCTGGACTAGTTTCCATTGCCTAAGGGGGTGGGAGAGGAAGTGTGGACGATTCATTTAATAATCTTTGCTCTCGACTAATAGATCTTCTTTGGCATTGCTCACAGTGTGCCAGAGGATGCAGTGGTCTAGGAGCTACAACACCACCTATTGGCCGCAGAGACCTGTTTACATAGGGAATTCCCATTATAACTGATTAAAATGGTGTTTTCAATGCTAAATGTTGATGTATAAAGCGTGACTAAAAATCGTGACAACAGGGTGCGAAACTTGTGGACAGGAGGTGATCATAGATTAGTAGAGCAGTGTGATCGTCATACTTACAGGGCTGCCAGGAAAACCCTTTGCTCCAGATTCCCCTGACTCTCCTTTTTGACCCTGAAAATAAATCACAGACGGAGGTTATTGGTATTTGTGTCTTTAAATATATATTAACTACTACAATAACAACAACTTGCATTCACAGGAGCGATTATCAAACAAAATTTAACACTGAGAGATATTAGGACAGGTGACCAAAAGCTTTGTCAAAGAGGTAGGTTTTAAGGAGTAACTTAAAGGAGGAGAGAGAGGCGGAGAGGTTTAGGGAGGGAATTCCAGAGCTTAGGGCCCAGGCAGCTGAAGGCACGGCCGCCAATGGTGGAGCAAAATAAATCGGGAATGCGCGAGAGCCAAAATTGGAGGAGGGTTGTAGGGCTGGAGGAGGTTACAGCGATGGGGAGGGGCGAGGCCATGGAGGGATTTGAACACGAGGATGAGAATTTTAAAATCGAGGCGTTGCTGGACCGGGAGCCGATGTAGGTCAGCGAGCACAGGGGGTGATGGGTGAGCGGGACTTGGTGCGAGTTAGGATACGGGCAGCAGAGTTTTGCTGCAGCAATGGAGCCCTCTGGCTGGAAAGTACGAGCCTTTGATCCCAGCCTTCTGTGTAATACAAGGCGGTCTCTCCTTACTCCTGAAATTATTGGTGAATTTCATTGTTTGCATCTGATAGAAAAGGGCAGTCAGTGTCACGGCAGGAGAGAGGGAAGCTTTCCACTAATCAGGAACTGGGACAGTAGCCAGCTGAAAGAGGTCAGCAACACATAGCATTCCCTCTCTCACAACTGGAGAGGAAATAGATTATGTGGAGCGATTATGTAAATTGGACATGTTCTCACTGTGAAAGAGAAGGTTGAGAGGAGATCTGATTGCTGTTTTTAGGATTCTAAAAGGGACCAGATAATGTCGACTGAGACAAACTATTTCACCTTGTCCAGAACATTGGGCCTAACTTTGCTGGAACAGGGCAATATATTAATGACCTGGACTTGGATATACAGGACGTAATTTCAAAGTTTCCAGATGACATGAAACTTGGAAATGTAGTAAACAATGAGGAGGATAGTAACAGACTTCAGGAGGACAGAGACCGACTGGTGAAATGGGCAGACACATGGCAGATGAAATTTAAGGCAGAGAAGTGTGAAGTGATGCATTTTGGTAGGAAGAACGAGGAGAGGCAATATAAACTAAATGGGACAATTTTAAAGGGAGTGCAGTGACAGAGAGACCTGGGGGTGCACATACACAAATCTTCGAAGGTGTCAGGACAAGTTGAGAAGGTTGTTTAAAAGGCATATGGGATCCTGGGCTTTATAAACAGAGGCATAGAGTACAAAAACAAGGAAGTTATGCTAAATCTTTATAAATCACTGGTTTGGCCTCAGCTGGAGTATTGTGTCCAATTCTGGGCACCACACTTTAGGAAAGATGTCAAGGCCTTAGAGAGGGTGCAGAGGAGATTTACTAGAATTGTACTAATGATGAGGGACTTCAGTTACGTGGAGAGACTGAAGAATCTGGGATTGTTCTCTTTAGAGCAGAGAAGGTATGGGGAGATTTGATAGAGGTGCTCAAAATCATGAAGGGTTTTGATGGAGTAAATAAGGAGAAACTTTCCGCAGTGAGTTGTTCTGATCTGGAATGCGCTGCCTGAAAGGGCGGTGGAAGCAGATTCAATAATAACTTTCAAAAGGGAATTGGATAAATATTTGAAGCAGAAAAATGTGTAGGGCTCTGGGGAAAGAGCAGGGGAGTGGAACTAATTGGACAGCTCTTTCAAAGAGCCAGCACAGGCACATTGGGCTGAATGGCCTCCTTCTGTGCTATATCGTTCCATGATTCTATGATCTCGTGACGAGCCCTGTTAGACTTTCCCCCTCACCCTTCAACTCAAAATTTTTTTTGCGCTGTAACTTGCTGGAAGTGCGAGCTGATAACGGGGCGGGGAGGGAGACGGGGGATCTGGGACCTCAGTGAACGACGGGACCAACAGTCTATCTCCTCAATCAACGAGATTTAGGGATTGAGAAAGAAACAGAGGAACAACGGAGAAGGAAATCGGGTGAATTAGAGTCAAATCAGGAACAGAAAGAGAAATAAAGAGAGGGAAAGAAAGATTGGATTAAGAGAGAGAGAAAAAAGAAAGGAAAAGAAAGAAAAACATTTAAAAATTTTAAATTTTTTAAATCTCTAAGAATTTACTCCCTGCAGGAATGAGACTGAACAGTTTAAATTGTTCCCTTTCTGGGCCGGAGAGATTGATCGGCATCACATTAACAATTATCACATTGTCAAAAAGGTCCTTGCGTTTTTAATCACCAGCCCTAACTTTCTGCAGTGAGTTTAATGGGCAATTAATGTGCAAATCCAGCAAGTCCTTAAAAATAACGGGGAGGTTGAGGACGAGATGCCGTTTGTGTGGAGCAAACGGAGGAGCGGCGTAAATCGACCAGCAAATTCTGGAGAGTCACAACTCACGGCGTTTCTCTCAATCCCCTGAACCCGTTGGCCAATTTACGCATTAATAACGGCGTGTGTCGTTAACACACCGTTATTTTTGCAGCAAGGTTTGGTCCAATATTTCAGTGAGCGAGTGGTCAATCTCCCTCGGTCGGCTCCCTCGGGAGACGCTGGGAGCAGTTAGTGTTGATTCAGTCAGTGCAAAGCTTTACTTGTAAACAGCACTAAGCTAGAAATTAATCACAACAGCTTTGATGACTTCCAAGGTACAGGGATAAGCTCCGGATTTAACCGTTCCGGAAAAGAAAGCAATAAATAATCCAATGAAACAACTTTTTAAAACGAACAAACCTTTTCTCCTTTCTGAACTTTTGCTTCTGGACTGCCTGTTTGTTCTCCTGGCCCAGGTACGCCTGGGGGTCCTCGGACTCCTTGTTCGCCCTTTGAAAATACAAATAAGATATACATCAGACCAACTAATTCTGTCCACACGCAGGGAGGCTGGAGTTCTTTGTATTTGATTTTCATAATTCTGTGAGGCTCTGCTCCCACCAGGAGCTCATATGAGGAATTCAGGAACATCTCACCACCAAGCAACGATTTTCCAAAATTGTTATAACGGACTGAAAATTGCCAGGACGATATGCACCCGAGTTTGTGATAGGTGCTCTAATTACACCTCCCTCCAGTGGGAGCGCTGCAGCACAGGTGGATATAATTACACTGTGACCAGTTTACATGGGCATTTCCCATTATAAATATTGACACAGGAATTTATAATGGAAATATAAAAATATGACTTTAAAATGGGAAATGAGTCACCTCTGCACCCCCTGGTCCAATTACCCTCTAACCCCACTTCACCTTAAGGCTACACTTGGTCCTCACTCCCCGTGTGCAAAGCCACAGGAAATCACCTGTATTAATAAACTGCCCTGGTGTTGCCCATAGTCAGTTGATGAATTTGTTCATTTCATATCAGGTTGAAGAAAGCCTCCTCCATCTTCTCAGGGTAACTAGGGATGGGCAATAAATGCCAGCCTTGCCAGCGATGCCCACATCCTCAGAATTAATTTTACAAAAAAAGGGGTGGTGGCAGAGTTGGGATCGAGACTTCAGAAACCTTCTCCATAGCACCATCTATTGGCCAGAGCCTGCAGCTAGGTCGTTACAGGTACCTGTTTACATACAGAAATACCATTCTAACCGTTTGCATAGGCATAGGAAGATAGGAACAGGAATTCAGCCCCTTGAGCCTGTTCTGCCACTCAATTCGATCATGGCGGATCTGCTCCTCAACTCCATCTACAATAGGTTCAAACTTAAATGTTGACATAAAAGCATGACCAAAAATAGGTAAAACAGGAGGTTGTACAGGAAGTACGGGCATGCAGAAGATTTTTAATAACATGTAGATTGATTGACGTATGTTAAATTGTGTTTTATTGGATAATTCATCTTGTTTGTAAAGAGAATCTAAATGCATTTGCGGTTTACGACTTCTCACCTTTTGACCCTTTGGTCCATAAAATTGCACTCCCATATTTCCCTGTTGACAAAAGAAAGAAAAGAATCACTTGAGCTGGTCGGTCGTGCGGTTTGTAATATCGATCCTGTGTATGAATGGAGCTATTTACCTTTGGACCTGGAAGGCCAGGGATGCCTGGGGGGCCCTGTAACAACAAAATAAAAGCAGATTGTTAACATTTCCTCTGCTGCATTGTTGGAGCGTGAGGGCTAATATTAAGGGATCTCGGTGCTGACGCAGTGCCTCACCCATCGGAAGCACGCACCGGAAATTCCAGAACGCTCCAAAGTTCCCGAAATGCGGCTCCACACCTGCACTGACATTTCATAACCGCACCCCCCCTGTCAATTCATTTACTGCTTGGCAGAAACCGTTGACCATTACAGGCTGAGAGAGAAAATTATAGGGTGACAGAAATGCGATGATTTGAAATGTAGGAGGTAGCTCACTTACAACCCGGCCCTGTTGGGTCGCGTCCCTCAGCCCACCTACACAATACTAAGATTTAATCAGTAACGATCCTTGCTACACATCTATAAATAACGTTGGGCGGTGCAGTGGAGGATTGTCCATTGGCGTTCCAATGGATTGCACCACAGAATGACCAGACGTGGGGTGGATGCAAAAGATTCCATGACACTATTCGAAGAAGAGCAGGGGAGTTCTCCCCGGTGTCCTGGGGCCAATATTTATCCCTCAACCAACATCACTAAAAAACAGATTACCTCGTCATTATCTCATTGCTGTTTGTGGGGTCTTGCTGTGCGCAAATTGGCTGCCATGTTTCCTGTTACAACAGTGACTACACTTCAAAAAGTACTTCATTGGCTGTAAAGCACTTTGGGACGTCCTGAGGTTGTGAAAGGCGCTATATAAATGCAAGTCTTTCTTTCCTTTTTTCTTTTGTGTGCCTGTGTCGTGATTCCTGGTTACGGTAAGTTCCTAATCTTGTTGGCCAGCTGACTCCTCCCAGGAAGGGCAGAGACAATCGCGGGGCACCAGTTCTCCCAGACAGCTCTCTCGCACCTCCTGGTCGCAGCTTCTGGAGTGGTTTGGGAGGGAGAACAAGCTGTTGGATTTCTTGAAGCTAAGCTAAAATTTATTAAATTTTATTACATTTAATAAAAAAAATGAAATACAGTAAAATAAAATACAATGAAATAAAATAATTTTTTTTAAAAAACATAAAATAAAAAAAATAAAATAAATTAGTTAAAAAATAAATAAAATATATAATTTGGATGAGGGGTGTAATATGGGGAGGGCAGTCACCTCAGCTGGATTATCAACATGGGCGATGTCTTTAGAATCATAGAATCATAGAAAGGTTACAACACAGAAGGAGGCCATTCGGCCCATCAAGTCCGTGCCGGCTCTATGCAAGAACAATCCAGCTAGTCCCACCCCCCCGCCCTTTCCCTGTAGCCCTGCAAATTTTTTCCTTTCAAGTACTTATCCAGTTCCCTTTTGAAGGCCATGATTGAATCTGCCTCCACCACCCCCTCGGGCAGTGCATTCCAGATCCTAACCACTCGCTGCGTAAAAAAGTTTTTCCTCATGTCACCTTTGGTTCTTCTGCCAATCACCTTAAATCTATGCCCTCTGGTTCTTGACCCTTCCGTCAATGGGAACAGTTTCTCTCTATCTACTCTGTCTAGACCCTTCATGATTTTGAATACCTCGATCAAATCTCCTCACAACCTTCTCTGTTCCAAGGAGAACAACCCCAGCTTCTCCAGTCTATCCACATAACTGAAGTCCCTCATCCCTGGAATCATTCTAGAAAATCTCCTCTGCACCCTCTCTAAGGTCTTCACATCCTTCCTAAAGTGCGGTGCCCAGAACTGGACACAATACTCCAGTTGTGGTCGAACCAGTATTTTATAAAGGTTCATCATAACTTTCTTGTTTTTGTACTCTATGCCTCTATTTATAAAGCCCAGGATCCCGTATGCTTTTTTAACCGCTTTCTCAATCTGCTCTGCCACCTTCAGCGATTTGTACACATATACCCCCAGGTCTCCCTGTTCCTGCGCCCCCTTTAGAATTGTGCCATTTAGTTTATATTGCCTCTCCTCGTTCTTCCTACCAAAATGTATCACTTCACACTTCTCTGCGTTAAATTTCATCTGTCATGTGTCCGCCCATTCCACCAGCCTGTCTACGTCCTCACTATCCTCCTCACTGTTCACTGCACTTCCAAGTTTTGTGTTATCTGCAAATTTTGAAATTGTGCCCTGTACACCCAAGTCCAAGCCATTAATTTATATCAAGAAAAGCAGTGGTCCCAGCACTGACCCCTGGGGAACACCACTGTACACCTCCCTCCAGTCCAAAAAACAACCGTTCACCACTACTCTCTGTTTCCTGTCACTTGGCAAATTTCCTATCCATGCTGCCACTGCCCCTTTTATTCCATGGGCATCAATCTTGCTGACAAGCCTATTATGTGGCACTTTATCAAACGCCTTTTGAAAGTCCATATACACCACATCAACCGCATTGCCCTCATCGACCCTCTCCGTTACCTCATCAAAAAACCTTGAGTGCCGTTCTCCTTTGGTGCTCTGCTTTCTCTGAGGGTGAGCACCAGTCTCAGGTCTGGTGACTGGACCGAGGGAGTGGGAACGGGCAAAGTAAGGATACCTCCTCCCTCCTAACATCACTCGGGTGCTCCCATCAGCAGTGCTCGGTATTCCGTCAATCAAGGAGGGAGACAGGAAAAGTGACCAAAACATAATGAAGGCGATTGGAGAGGAGGCTGTGGGACTCCCTCACATACACCAGTATACCTGGCGAATGGGGAGGAGGCTGTGGGACTCCCTCACATACACCAGTATACCTGGCAATTGGGGAGGAGGCTGTGGGACTCCCTCACATACACCAGTATACCTGGCAATTGGGGAGGAGGCTGTGGGACTCCCTCACATACACCAGTATACCTGGCGAATGGGGAGGAGGCTGTGGGACTCCCTCACATACACCAGTATACCTGGCAATTGGGGAGGAGGCTGTGGGACTCCCTCACATACACCAGTATACCTGGCGAATGGGGAGGAGGCTGTGGGACTCCCTCACATACATCAGTATACCTGGCGAATGGGGAGGAGGCTGTGGGACTCCCTCACATACATCAGTATATCTGGCAATGTCAGACTTACAACTTGGATAATGAGAATGGTCAACCATGAGTTTGTATCCATAATTCCCTTTGTGATGGGTTCTTTATTCTAGATATGTTGCTTTGAGGAGACACTAAATCCCCTTTAGATGGGATGGAAAACTGGAGAAGGACTCACCCTGGGCTCCTTCTGTGCATCTCCCAACAATCCGTTCTCCCGTGGTTTAGGCAGAGAGCTGGTAACAGATTACCTTTGCTTGCTCATGGATGGGCAATGGTGCACGACAGTGTAACACCAAAAGGGGAAATAGAGAGCAAACGTGCTTCGTAAAAAAACCTCAGCGGATCTGACTTAAGATAAAACTTTTCCACATGCTGATGAATCTTTAACCGTCCATTACCCAGTGAAAAACTCTCTGCATGTTTCCTGGAAATGCAAGAACACGGTTGCACATCTGGACTCAGGTGCTGCCATCCTGGAATTCACAGGATCCCAGAGTTTCTTTTCAACAAAATAATTGGATCAGAAAATGGAACACGTGTTTAGAAGATGGAAGGAAGGCCTAACGTCCAATGGTATTCGATGCTTGAGGGGTAATCTTCGGATCCTGTGCTGATGGCAAGGAGTGGTGCTCGCTGGGAGCACAAATCTGGGCATGATTGATGCTCCAAGGTCCAAGTTTCCGAGACGTACTCTGGGCAGGTGAGACTCCTCACTGGCACTGCTGAGTCACGAAATTACCCCTCAATACAGAACCAGATGTGCAATTCAGCATTTCAGGATTGGAATCAGAGCCCTCGGTTATTCGATATCTACCGTCCCCCTCTGTCACCAGTTCCTGTTCTACGTTTGACTCGAAACTAAACACACAATTTCAATTGAAAACCTTTTGAGTGAGGGATAAGAATAAATGGACTTACGGAAGGGCCGGGGAACCCAGGTGGGCCTGCAGGTCCATGGAGTCCTGAAATCCCTGGTGTACCCTGCGTTTAGAAGAGACACAACAGCTTAGAACTGAGAGAAGAGGAGGAGATACTCAGACCATTTTGTTTGCTTGTACCGTGAGTGTTCCCAGAAAGATTCGGAGTCCATCACTTACCACTTTCCCCGGTGGTCCTGGGAACCCTTGCTCCCCCTTTATTACCGAAATATCTCCAATTACTTCACCTGGGTCTCCCTGTTTTAAAACAAAAACATCAAAGTATTAATTTACTGGTAGTGTGGTACGAATCTTTACTTTACATCTGTCTTCAAAACTTGTCCTAAAAAAAAAGTCTTAAACGCCTCAATTATATTAACTTTTAACTAAGCTTTAGCTTCGATGCCTGTGTTCTCTGAACTTAGGGGTGGGTCTCTACAAGAGGCGGAGTGAGCATTCTATATCGGGGAGACAGTAACTGCACCTGTGCCATTCTCTCCATAGCTTGGTTTGGACATTCGTAAATACAAGGACACCCAGCTGACCAACACAGACGGGACCACTGAGAGCAAATGTGAAATTGTGCAACGTGTGAGAGAGGCCATTGGCTCTGAAGGATTGACGACTGTGGAGTTCTATCTAATTACAGTCGACTGTGGTCTGGTTGGAAGCAGCGGATTTCAAGTCTGGGATCGATAGATTTTTGTTGGGTGAGGGTATCAGGGGATATGGAGCAAAGGCGGGTAAATGGAGTTGAGGTACAGGTCAGCCAGGATCTGATCGAATGATGGAGCAGACTCGAGGGGCTGAATGGCCTTCTCCTGTTCCTATGATCCTGCGTTCCCGAGCTCCCAGTGGGGAGCCTGCACCTGGGAGCACTGGTCGGAGAATCAGGGCCACAATGTTGTTTCCTTGCGTTCCTTTCGAGTTTGGCAGCTTGGAATCACCCCGACTTGTTTTTTACACTTTGATGATCTTTTGAAAAAAAATTGAAAAGTCATTTTTTTTACCTTGGCGCCTGGAATCCCTGGATGACCCTGAAAAACAACAATTACAGAGGCATGAACACACGGCCCAGATACTGCACAGTCACACAATGAAATCACAAAGGCAAATCTAATTCACAACTACTCACTGCGGGGCCTTGTAGACCTGGGAATCCTGGGGGTCCCAGTGGGCCTTGTTCACCCTGTATCAAAAAACAAAGTCCTTCAGTCTTCACATTTCATGCACATTAATGGCCGATCCTTTCTGACACGCACCGCAGGGACAAAATTATCAGATAATGGCCGATCTCTCCCAGCAATTTACATTTCTTGGGGTGTTTAAAATGCAGAATTCTCTGCCACAAACTGTTGTTGAAACAAAACCCTTTTTTTTAAGAAGTGGAGATTAGAAAGTTGCTTCAAAAATAGAAGATTATTAAAGGGTACGGGGAGTGAGGGGAGAGTGGGATTAGACTGAGTGGGATATTAAAGGGTACGGGGAGTGAGGGGGAGAGTGGGATTAGACTGGGTGGGATATTAAAGGGTACGGGGAGCGAGGGGGAGAGTGGGATTAGACTGGGTGGGATATTAAGAGGTACGGGGAGTGAGGGGGAGAGTGGGATTAGACTGGGTGGGATATTAAAGGGTACGGGGAGTGAGGGGGAGAGTGGGATTAGACTGGGTGGGATATTAAGAGGTACATGGAGTGAGGGGGAGAGTGGGATTAGACTGGGTGGGATATTAAAGGGTACGGGGAGTGAGGGGAGAGTGGGATTAGACTGGGTGGGATATTAAAGGGTACGGGGAGTGAGGGGAAGGGTGGGATTAGACTGGGTGGGATATTAAAGGGTACGGGGAGTGAGGGGGAGAGTGGGATTAGACTGGGTGGGATATTAAAGGGTACGGGGAGTGAGGGGGAGAGTGGGATTAGACTGGGTGGGATATTAAAGGGTACGGGGAGTGAGGGGGAGAGTGGGATTAGACTGGGTGGGATATTAAAGGGTACGGGGAGTGAGGGGGAGAGTGGGATTAGACTGGGTGGGATATTAAAGGGTACGGGGAGTGAGGGGGAGAGTGGGATTAGACTGGGTGGGATATTAAAGGGTACGGGGAGCGAGGGGGAGAGTGGGATTAGACTGGGTGGGATATTAAAGGGAACGGTGAGTGAGGGGGAGAGTGGGATTAGACTGGGTGGGATATTAAAGGGAACGGTGAGTGAGGGGGAGAGTGGGATTAGGCTGGGTGGGATATTAAAGGGAACGGTGAGTGAGGGGGAGAGTGGAATTAGACTGGGTGGGATATTAAAGGGTACGGGGAGTGAGGGGAAGGGTGGGATTAGACTGGGGGGATATTAAAGGGTACGGGGAGTGAGGGGAGAGTGGGATTAGACTGGGTGGGATATTAAAGGGTATGGGGAGTGAGGGGGAGAGTGGGATTAGACTGGGTGGGATATTAAAGGGTATGGGGAGTGAGGGGGAGGGTGGGATTAGACTGGGTGGGATATTAAAGGGTGCGAGGAGTGAGGGGGAGAGTGGGATTAGACTGGGTGGGATATTAAAGGGTACGGGGAGTGAGGGGGAGAGTGGGATTAGACTGGGTGGGATATTAAAGGGTATGGGGAGTGAGGGGAGAGTGGGATTAGACTGGGTGGGATATTAAAGGGTATGGGGAGTGAGGGGAGAGTGGGATTAGACTGGGTGGGATATTAAAGGGTACGGGGAGTGAGGGGGAGGGTGGGATTAGACTGGGTGGGATATTAAAGGGTACGGGGAGTGAGGGGGAGGGTGGGATTAGACTGGGTGGGATATTAAAGGGTATGGGGAGTGAGGGGAGAGTGGGATTAGACTGGGTGGGATATTAAAGGGTACGGGGAGTGAGGGGGAGGGTGGGATTAGACTGGGTGGGATATTAAAGGGTACGGGGAGTGAGGGGAGAGTGGGATTAGACTGGGTGGGATATTAAAGGGTACGGGGAGTGAGCAGGAGAGTGGGATTAGACTGGGTGCGATATTAAAGGGTACGGGGAGTGAGGGGGAGGGTGGGATTAGACTGGGTGGGATATTAAAGGGTACGGGGAGTGAGGGGGAGGGTGGGATTAGACTGGGTGGGATATTAAAGGGTGCGAGGAGTGAGCAGGACAGTGGAGAAAAACACTTGCACAGTTTTGATGGGCTGAATGGCCTGTTTCTGTGCTGGAACGTTCTATAAAGTTGTCCAAATGCAGATTAAACCAATACTAATGTCAAGGGTTACCTTTGTACCGTTGCAACCTGGAATTCCTCCTGGACCTGGGGGGCCATCTTGTCCCGGCAAGCCCTGAGTAAAGAGAATTCCCAAATGTTTTCTTTCTATTCGGAACAGTTTCGTGTTTTAAACGTGACGATATTCAGTAATGGTGGATGCAATACTTACAGGAATGCCTGGGGTTCCTGGGAATCCTGGTGAGCCTGCTGGACCCTGTGTTGTTAATATTATAATAAACACCCTGATTAATACAGCGCTTCTAACAGTGCGGAAAATCTGAAATACTTTTCTCTTCCAATCTTATTTGGTCAGAACTGAATTTCTCTCTTTCATTGTCCAAGGCAATGGGATGGAATCACTGTGGGCATTTCCCCAATGTTCCGTCGTAACTTTACCGTAAGATTATTGGACACACTGGAGAGACAATTTATAATTTATAAATCACTGGTTAGGCCTCAGCTGGAGCATTGTGTAACACACTTTAGGAAGGATGTCAAGGCCTTGGAGAGGGTGCAGAGGAGATTTACTTGAATGGTACCAGGGATGAGGGACTGGAGAGACTGGAGAAGCTGGGATTGTTCTCCTTAGAACAGAGAAGGTTAAGGTTAATAGAGGGGTTCAAAATTCTGAAAGGTTTTGATGGAGTAGAGAGGGAGAAACTGTTTCCAGTGGCAGGAGGGTCGGTGACCAGAGGACACAGATTTGTGGTAATTGGCAAAAAAGCCAGAGGGGAAATGGAGAGTTTTTAATTTACGCCGTGAGTTGTGATGATCTGGAATGCGCTGCCTGAAAGGGCGGTGGAAGCAGATTCAATAATAACTTTTAAAAGGAGATTGCATACTTGAAAAGAAGAAATATGCAGAGCTGTGGGGAAAGAGCAGGTGAGTGGGACTAATTGGACAGCTCTTTCAAAGAGCCGGCACAGGCACGATGGGCCAAATGGCCTCCTTCTGTGCCGTATCAGTGGGGGGACGGCGGGGAGCGTGGGGAGGGCGGGGAGCACGGGGAGCGTGGGGAGGGCGGGGAGCACGGGGAGCGTGGGGAGGGCGGGGAGCACGGGGAGCGTGGGGAGGGCGGGGAGCACGGGGAGCGTGGGGAGGGCGGGGAGCACGGGGAGCGTGGGGAGGGCGGGGAGCACGGGGAGCGTGGGGAGGGCGGGGAGCACGGGGAGCGTGGGGAGGGCGGGGAGCACGGGGAGCGTGGGGAGGGCGGGGGGACCACCTCCCTCTTGGTCTCGGTGTTAACCTGCTTTTCCTTCTCCCAGGATCCTGGGCTGCTGGAGCCTGCTCCACTTTGCCAGCTTTCCGTGCTTCTCTTCCCACCGCCCATCCCTCACCCCTTTAGCCATTTACACTCTCTGTGTCTCCTTTACATCTTCTGTTTCATTGATTTCTCCCATTCTGCCTCTTACTGTCTCAGGCTTATATCAGTTCTTTAATTTAACCATCTCCTGTTCTTCACTTAAGCACTTTACACGTCATGCTGTATATTTTCCTGTGTGTGTGTGTGTGTGTGTATGTGTGTGTACACGTCTGTGCGCGCGTGCTTGTGCGAGAGTATGCGTGTGTGCACGTGTTTGTGCATGTGCAAGTGTGTGCATTTGTGTGCTCGTGTATGTGCAAGTGTGTGCACGTGTGCGTGTTTTTCTGCGCGCACGTGTGTGCTTTTTCCCTTCCCCCTGTTGCTTTTTAAATACTGTTCCTCGGTAATATCTCCCGGATCCGACGCATTGTCCTCACCTGGAATATTCTGTCCGTTCTCTCCACAGACACTAACTAACCTGCTCCGTGGTTCCTGCATTTTTCTATTTTAGTTTCAGGTTTCCAGCATCTGATATTTGATTTTTGAATCCTATCACAGTGCTGTTTAGACAGTTCTTTAATTTAATTGCAACCATTTCTCAAAAAGCTTTTATGAACATAGCCCATCTAACATGGGATTTAGCAGCTGCAACCTGGGGTTAGCAATAAGACCCGACTATGGATCGTCGGGAATACGTACCCGGATTCCCTTTTTTCCTATTAGTCCTGGTTCACCGCTGTCACCCTGAAATATAAAGGAAGTATTTTGTTACAAAATGCAGCCAAACGCTGTTTGAAAACAAACCTCTGGATAATCTGACTGCAATTACCTTAGGTCCGACATGCCCAACAGGTCCTTCAACTCCCGGGAATCCCGGCATTCCTAGGCCCCCCGCAAAACCAGGCAAACCTACTGCACCCTGAAAATAAACAAATAAATACATTCATTAATTAATCAATAATCACTATTGTAGAGTTCAAAGGGAAACAAGTGCTGAAAATCTTAGAGTAAACTTTACAAATTCGCTGTAATTACACCCTGCTCCCTGTGGAGGCACTGCAACACAGTGTGACAAGTTTACATGGGCAGTTTGCATCATAAATGTTGACATAGGAATTTATACTGGACGGAAAGAATTGCTTTACAATGGGGACTGAATTATTTCTACATGTCCAGGCCCAATTAATCTCACTAAACACACATAATCTCAAGATGATATTGGGTTCTGACTCTTGGGAAATCAACTAATACTTTAAAGAACAATGGAAATGACATGAGTATCACAGTAATGTTAAGAATTACGTTTAACGCATAATCGGAATAAAAAGATGATACAAAACACTCCTACGGTTACACCTCTGACTAAGTCAGGAAGTAAAATCGGCTGGAAAGGGAGACGGCAATCATTTTAGAAAATGTTTCGTTAAAGGGGGAATTGGAAGGACTCAAGGAGCAAGATTCAGCTCCTGTCAATCTTATTTTCAATAAATTAAAGAACTTGCTAAAATACTAACAGTTGGAGGGTAATGCAGACGCCCGAGAATGGGAAAAGATTCATATTGCTGAAGGTAGCAATACTTTGTAAAAGATCAATGAAATTATCTTCAGACCTCCAGCCCAACTCTTCATTTAAACTGTCACCAGATGTAGTTACTAATACCACATCTGTATGCCACGTGCAGAGTGTGTAAGAGAATCAGTGAGTGGAGTTCAATGTGGGGAAGTGTAAGATCATTCACTTTGGACCTAAGAAAGAAAGATCAGAGTATTTTCTAAATGGTGAGAAACCAGGGGTGGAAGTTATGCTCCAGTTTATATAAAGCTCTGGTCAGACCCCGTCTGGAGATACTGCGTTCAGTTCTGGGCACCGCACCTCAGGAAGGATATATTGGCCTTGGAGGGGGTGCAGTGCAGATTCACCAGAATGATACCGGAGGAGGCTAAAAGGGTTTAATTATGAGGACAGGTTGCATAGACTAGGCTATTCCCTTGAGTATAGAAGATTAAGGGGTGATCTAATTGAGGTGTTTAAGATGATTAAAGGATTTGATAGGGTCGATAGAGAGAAATTATTTCCTCTGGTGGGAGATTCCCGAACAAGGGGACATAACCTTAAAATTAGAGCTCGGCCGTTCAGGGGTGATGTCAGGAAGCATTTCTTCACACAAAGGGGAGTGGAAATCTGGAACTCTCTCCCCCAAAAAGCTGTTGAGGCTGGGGGTCAATTGAAAATTTCAAAACTGAGATTGATCGATTTTTGTTGGGTAAGGGGATTAAGGGTTACAGAACCAAGGCGGGTAAATGGAGTTAAGATACAGATCAGCCATGATCTAATTGCAGGCTCGAGGGGCTGAATGGCCTCCTCCTGTTCATATATTCCTATACTGGCTTTCTGCTAGTATCTGCCTTGAGAGCATTGTTGCCTCTGAGTTTGAAAGTTGTGAGGTCAAGTCCCACTCCAGGGACTGGAGCACATAATCTAGGCTGACCTCCCAGTGGAGTACTGAGGGAGCGCTGTCAGATGTGCTGGTTTTTGGATGGGACGTTAAACCGAGGCCCCTTCTTCCTGTGCAGGAGGATATAAAAGATCCCACAGCACTATTCAAAGAAGAGTATAAGAGTTCTCCCTGCGTCCTGGCCAGTATTTATCCCTCAACCAACATCACTAAAACAGATTATCTGCTCATTTATCACATTGCTGTTTGTGGGATCTTGCTGTGCACATATTGGTTACCGTGTTTCTCTACATTACAACTGTGACTACACTGTAAAAGTACTTAATTGGCAGTAATGTCGTCAGGCTGTATTATTATAAGTTCTTTCTTTCTGTGGTAATTATCAGCTAGTAAGTATATTCCAGTTTATGGGCCAATTAATCTAAAGACTAATGTCATAAACGGATTCAGATGTTCCATCAGGTTTGTATTAGAAGATGAAAAATTCAGGAGGATGCAACACATCTCATGTGTACAGTACCAAACATACAATAGGGACAATTGCAAATCATAGACTGTGTCTCGGCCTCGTTGAAGGTAAACTATCTTCAAACCGTTTGCAAAAAAATGTCAACAGTCCTCTCTCTATTTGATAGAAAGAGGTGGTTATTATTTCAACAGGCCACGTTTAAGTGGCACAATCATACATTTTGCCATTACATCGTGTCTTGTCCATTACACTACGCGTTGTCCATCGCACCGTGTCTTGTCCATCGCACCGTGTCTTGTCCATCGCACCGTGTCTTGTCCATCGCACCGTGTCTTGTCCATCGCACCGTGTGTGGGCCATCGCAACGTGTCTTGTCCATCGTACCGTGTGTGGGCCATTGCATCATGTCTTGTCCATCGCACCGTGTCTTGTCCATCGCACCGTGTCTTGTCCATCGCACCGTGTGTGGGCCATCGCATCATGTCTTGTCCATCGCACCGTGTCTTGTCCATCGCACCGTGTCTTGTCCATCGCACCGTGTCTTGTCCATCGTACCGTGTCTTGTCCATCGCACCGTGTCTTGTCCATCGTACCGTGTCTTGTCCATTACACCGTGTCTTGTCCATTGCACCGTGTCTTGTCCATCGTACCGTGTCTTGTCCATCGCACCGTGTCTTGTCCATCGCACCGTGTCTTGTCCATCGCACCGTGTCTTGTCCATCGTACCGTGTCTTGTCCATCGCACCGTGTCTTGTCCATCGTACCGTGTCTTGTCCATCGCACCGTGTCTTGTCCATCGCACCGTGTCTTGTCCATCGCACCGTGTCTTGTCCATCGCACCGTGTCTTGTCCATCGTACCGTGTCTTGTCCATCGCACCGTGTCTTGTCCATCGCACCGTGTCTTGTCCATCGTACCGTGTGTGGGCCATTGCATCGTGTCTTGTCCATCGCACCGTGTCTTGTCCATCGTACCGTGTGTGGGCCATTGCATCGTGTCTTGTCCATCGCACCGTGTCTTGTCCATCGCACCGTGTGTGGGCCATTGCATCATGTCTTGTCCATCGCACCGTGTCTTGTCCATCGCACCGTGTCTTGTCCATCGCACCGTGTCTTGTCCATCGCACCGTGTCTTGTCCATCGCACCGTGTCTTGTCCATCACACCGTGTGTGGGCCATTGCATCATGTCTTGTCCATCGCACCGTGTCTTGTCCATCGCACCGTGTCTTGTCCATCGTACCATTCAATGTCTTGTCCATCGCACAGTGTGTGGTCCATCGTACTGTGTGTTATCCATCGCATCATGTGTTATCCATCGCACCGTGTGTCATCCATCGTACCGTGTGTCATCCATCGTACCGTGTGTCATCCATTGTACCGTGTGTCATCCATCGTACCGTGTGTTGCCCATCGTACCGTGTGTTTGCAATCCAATGGAAATGTTTTGACAGCACATTTTTATGAATTGAATACCACTTTAAAAGTGAAATGTGGCCCAATCCCTCTCCTGTCTGGAGCGGCTCAGAATGAAACCATTCCAGGTGATGTGCAGCCGGCGGTGGGAGAGTGCCGACAGCACAATGGGAATGGTGCTGGTGTAAGCTGCTGTGTGCCTGTCCATTGGTTAGTCTAACATTAACTCAATGTCCGAACCTTGTGTGTTTATTTACAGGGGAATGCTGCAAATGCTCAGTCACAAGACCAGATGAGCGGGGACTGTGGGCCAATCTGATTGCACAACAAAAAACGTTTCCAGATGTTTAGAGTCAGCCAAATCAACAGGAATGTGAAAACAGGGCTGATGGCTCCCGGTTGAGAGGAATCACATCTTCCATTTCTGCCTTCGTATTCGTGCTTCAGAACACGTAATCTTGTGTTTACACCAAATAAAGCAGCCGGGGGAGGGGGCAGCATTTCACTTCCTGCTGCCTCCTGCGTGCTTCTTATGGTGCAACGTGAGATGTTTCATTGAGATGTTAAATGTGCATTTTTCCCAATGCTGCAGTCAATCTCCTGGACAGTGTTTTGAACATTTTACAGTAACTCAGTCTTCTAAGTTGGTCAGAGCACAGTTTAAAGGCTGCACTGACACGCTGACTGTAGTGTTGCTGGAGGTGGGGGTGTAATGTGGAGGAAGACAGCTCACTTACTTTGCTCTGAAGTCAGGTTAGATTGTAACACCCCACAAATTCAGCAATGGTATGAAATTAAACTTGTGATCCCTGAAGTTCTGGGGGCTGTGGAATGTCATTTGCGAACACACGGGGAGTAGGGGGGGGGGTACAGAATTTGGATCTGCCAGAGTACCACCCCCTTTCAACCCCATCAGGATCGCAACACTAAGCCCACAGATGGTTCAGTGGAATGTGGGCATTTATCTGAACTCCCATCAGTAAAGGGGAGGGGATATTTATTTCCAACTAAATGGGAATGAAATTCACCTTCAATGGAAAGGACAATCGGGGGGGGGGGTGGGTGGGTGGGGCGGGGGTGTATAATGGGCGGGGCGAGGGTGTATAATGGGCGGGGCGAGGGTGTATAATGGGCGGGGCGAGGGTGTATAATGGGCGGGGCGAGGGTGTATAATGGGCGGGGCGAGGGTGTATAATGGGCGGGGCGAGGGTGTATAATGGGCGGGGCGAGGGTGTATAATGGGCGGGGCGAGGGTGTATAATGGGCGGGGGTGTATAATGGGCGGGGCGAGGGTGTATAATGGGCGGGGCGAGGGTGTATAATGGGCGGGGGTGTATAATGGGCGGGGCGAGGGTGTATAATGGGCGGGGCGAGGGTGTATAATGGGCGGGGCGAGGGTGTATAATGGGCGGGGCGAGTATAACGGACGAGGTATGTAATGGGCAGGTGTATAACGGCCGACCAATTCGCTAACGCCCCTGTCCAAGTTTAATTTGCCCCCCATAGAGAAAGGTGGGGGGGGGGGATTGGAGCCTTTACCAGTTCAGGTTGGCACAGCTGATTATATATAGATGGGAATTACTACCTCAGGACCTCACAAAGTGCTTTACAGCCAATGAAGTACTTTTTTGAAGTGTAGTCACTGTTGTAAAGTAGGAAACACAACAACCGATTTACGCACAGCAAGATCCCACAAACTGCAATGTGATAATGACCAGATCATCTGTTTTAGTGATGTGGGTTGAGGGATAAATATCTGCCCCAGGACACCGGGGAGAACTCCCCCTGCTCTTCTTCCAATAGTGGCCGTGGGATCTTTTACGTCCACCTGAGGGGGCAGACAGGGCCTCAGTTTAACGTCTCATCCGAAAGACGGCACCTCCAACAGTGCAGCACTCCCTCAGCACTGGCACTGGGAGAATCCGCCTAGATTTTGTGCTCAAGTCTCTGGAGTAGGGCTTGAACCCATGACCTTCTGACTCGGAGGGGAGAATGCTACCCACTGAGCCAACATAATCCAGGCTGATATTCCTGGTACAGAACTGAGGGATGAGTATTTTGGATGGGGAATGTCGAGTCTCCGCTTGGAACTGGGCAGATGCAAGGCAGACTGGGACCCCCTTACTAGAGACTGACATGGTTTCCAGAAACACCTCAAAATAACAAGTCCAATCAGTGTGGGCAGACCACCAGCACACCCCACGACATGGGCTCTGAGAGAAATAACTCAGCACAGGATCTTTCCCCAATTACCTCAGTCCTCGAGCTGGCAATGTGCTCCATCCCTCTCCCATTCACGCTGCAAACCACACTTGCAGAGCCCGGCCAGTGCACATGTGTAAAAGATCAACGTGTGACATCCTAGGGTAGATTCACCAATCCCAGCCTCCCAGAGTGCAGCCAGGCCCAGAAGGAGCAGAAAGGGCAGCAACCTTGTACGGCCAGTTCCCTGACCAACACTGCCTTTGAGTGTGGTACCTTGAGAACATCGCCCGTCTCCGCCTCTGCCTCAGCCCATCTGCTGCTGAAACCCACATCCGTGCCTTTGTTACCTCCAGACTTGATTATTCCAATGATCTCCAGGCCAGCCTCCCACCTTTCACCCTCCATAAACTTCAACCTATCCAAAACTCGCACCGAGTCCCATTCTCCCATCACCCCCTGCGCTCACTGACCTACATTGGCTCCCGGTCCGGGAACGCCTCGAATTTAAAATTGTCATCCTTGTTTTCAAATCCCTCCATGGCCCTCTCCCCTCCCTATCTCTGTAACCTCCTCCAGCCCCTACAACACTCCCAGATCTCTGCGCTCCTCCAATTCTGGCCTCTTGCGCAGCCCCGATTTTCAACGCTTCACCATCGGCGGCCGTGCCTTCAGCTGCCTCGGCCCTAAGCTCTGGAATTCCCACACTGAACCTCTCCGCCTCTCTCTCCTCCTTTAAGACGCTCCTTAAAACCTATTTCTTTGACCAAGCTTTTGGTCACCTGTCCTAATATCTCCTTATGAGGCTTGGTGTCAAATTTTGTCTGATAATCGCTCCTGTGAATGCAAGTTGTTGTTGTTGTTGTTGTTGTTGACGACCCTACTACATGAAAACAATGAGCTAGATTTTCACCTCCAGTGTCATGGTGGGGTTTCATCCTGCGGGAGCACTGGTTTGGTGGAAGGTGGAAGCCTAGCCCGATGTCAATGGTATCTGATATATCAAAGATGACTTTTCGTTGCTGAGAGTACAGTAGATCATCTTTACTAAATGTCACACCTACCTTTTCTCCTTTCACGCCACTGCAGTCACACTTGGAAGTGGATGTACACCCATGGCAAGCCTGTGGAAGATAGAACACACATCATTGGCAGGTTTTGGTTTCCTGTCTTGCCGATGGCCCTATCTCCTGAAGGTATTGACTCCTTGCTGGGGTCAGGTTGCATGGGCACTTTTCCCAAATGGCCACCATCCCATCGTGAGCCTTGACAGCGAGTGTCAGTAGGCTATTCGACTACGGAGGGCATCACAGTCCCTAATCCAGCGGTGTTGAGCTCACCTGTTGAGATCAAACCTAAAGCTTTCTTGTTCTGTGGAGAAAACTTGTTGAGTCATCCATTAATAAACTGTTCACCTCTGCTTGTCACTTTAATGAGGTGTGAATAGCCTGAAATAGTCGATGCATTTAATGTGGTTTAAGTGGCACCTCTGTGATTGACGCCTATGGTACTGGTCATTGCCCTTTGCCCGATATGGTGGGAGGTTTGTCCAGGGTTAGGGGGGGTGGTGTAAATGGTGGGGACTGGCCCAGCTTTTATATTTCCAGATATTTTTTTAAACTGAATTCAAACTCTTAAACTGCCTCACGGTCGGGATTTGAACTCACATTCTCTGAATTACTGGTCTAGTAACATAACCGCTACACTACCATACCCCCGATCACCAAACATCCGATTGCCTGCACTTACTAGAGACCAGATTATGTAACAATGCTCCCAGAGGACTGTGAAAAATGCACAAGACATGGAGTATCCTAGTGTCTCCTGCTCTCACGCTCACCTCTCACTCTCAACTCAACCACAAAGGAATGGGACCAAGTATTTGAAAACCACAACTCTTTTTTCAGTTCCAAGAGTTTCTGTTAAGATCTCGACTGGTCTCATATCAGCAGACACACAAGAGAGTAACACACGGCTTTTGTATTTTTTTAAAAAGGCTTCACATCTGATCAAAAAATCCATTGTTTTATTAACAGGAAAACTACAACAAAAATTCCCTGGAAATTGAGTCGTTAAAAGTTTTGAACCAATGGCATAAACATCCTTGTTTATTCCTGAACGAATGAGCACTGAATCCATCCCATTAAACCTACACTTTTCTATCTTCGAATGTTCCGTTACTCAAATGTGTAGCTCGAGAAGGAACGAAAAAAGCAACTAAAAAGCAATTGAGTGTAAACACTTAGGGGCAAAAATCTCGCTGCTTCACTGCCTGTAACACAGGGAGTCCATATCACAAGATAATGTGTTCCCAGATCAGGAGGTTACATCTATTAAATTTAATAGATTGAAAATCATGGGTTGGCAGAGTATAATTTTACAACATGCGTTCACAGCGCTCACAGAAAAGGTCCATTGAATGTTCACCCTACACCGAGCACAGTCAGAAATGGACAACAAATCAAATCCTACAAATTAATAGGAGTTTGGTAGAAACTAATAAACCTGTTCTCCTGCCCCAGTCTGTCAATCACAAAGCCCCCCGATCTCTCGACCCCTCTTTGTGGTGAGGGGGTCACAGTTACTCGCTGGGGCTGAGCATTCGATCCAGGTCTTCACCATCTTGATGAGGTGAACGGAGGGTCAATCAGTGAGGCAGTAACGAGAGGGGCAACTTTAAGAAAAACCACACAAAGGAATTAAAGGGGAGGTTAGAAAAAATGTCCTTACACAGAGGCTGGTTAGAATGTGGAATTCTCCGTTACAAACAGAATCCATGAATCATTTTAAAAAGGAATTAGAGAATAAAAGAGGAATGTTAAAGGTTTGGGGAGCGAGCGGGATTAGACGGGGTCTGAAGAGTCAAATGGCCCGCTTCTGTGCTGGAACGTTCGACATCCCTCGTCGCTGTGGCACTGTGTATTGTACAATCACATTGTGTCAGTAGTGTTACTACACTCCACCCCTGTGATCAGATCACTCTCTCTAGCTCAAAGCCATCCAATAAATCCTCACACTTACCCCGCAGGTCGATGACAAGGAGGCAAAATATAGGGCAACAGTTGGGGAGATGAAGGGGGAGAATGAGTTAGAGGGGATTGAGGGACGGAGTCAGGAAGAATGGGAAAGGGCAGAAAGAAATAGAGAGGGAAAGGGAATGAGAGACATGGGGGAAGAGGCAAGGAAACTAGAGCAAAGAAATGGAGAGATTGAGTGATTGAGTGAGGAGATGGATAAAGGGTAGGGAGGGAGATGAGAATGGAGAGGGGGGAATTAAGAAACAGCGGGGAGGGAGGAAAAGATGAGCCCAGTGGGGCTACTGAATATGAGGGAAGGAAGGAAGGAAGGGGATCAGTGAGAGAGGGGACAGTAGGATGGAGGGTGAGGGAGTAGGATGGAGGGTGAGGGAGTAGGATGGAGGGTGAGGGAGTAGGATGGAGGGTGAGGGAGTAGGATGGAGGGTGAGGGAGTAGGATGGAGGGTGCGGGAGTAGGATGGAGGGTGAGGGAGTAGGAGGGAGGTGAGGGAGTAGGATGGAGGTGAGGGAGTAGGATGGAGGTGAGGGAGTAGGATGGAGGTGAGGGAGTAGGATGGAGGGTGAGGGAGTAGGATGGAGGGTGAGGGAGTAGGATGGAGGGTGAGGGAGTAGGATGAGGGAGGAAATATTGAGGCATTGCACCAAAAGAAGGTTCGGAGTTTGCCAGAAAGGTCACTGCACTGTACTAGGATCATTACCGAAACTCACTACAGAGTAATTTTTGTGAACATCTTGAGCACCATCAAATTGCTGCTCTTTGTGACTAATTGAAAGCTCTTTCACTGAGCCGGCACAGGCACGATAGGCTGAATGGCCTCCTTCTGTGCTATAAGATTCCATGCTGTTCCTGTTCGCTGCACGCAGTAAGCCGCTGAACATACATCTGAAGTGCCTCCATGTCCCTGAGCAGGACTGCAAAACAGAGAGGCCATATTGTTGCTATAAACGGAATGAAGTTGTTCTCGTGAGGGGCTGAACTCGATCACAATTCAGCCAGGGATGGGACACATTCTCCCTCAATGGGAGCTTTGTTGTAACCGAGTTTGTTGTAATCTGGTTATGGTGTGTGTGCAATCTTACAGCTGCAGATCCCTCTCACCTCCTCCATTTATTTGTCTGTCTACCCTCAATTGAGGTTCACTGCCTCCGACATCAGTCTCTAACTCAGGGACACTTGGTGCCAACTGCACTCATGGGTTTTCCAATGGAGGTAACAACAGCAACAACTTGCATTTATATAGCGCCTTTAATGTAGTAAAACGTCCCAAGGCGCTTCACAGGAGCGAATATCAGACAATATTTGGCACTGAGCCAAAGGAGGAGATATTAGGACAGGTGAATGGGCACAATGAGAACAAATGTGGACCCCAAAATCCACTGTGAAGGTGATTATTGCAGAGTACTGAAGGTGATTATTGCAGAGTACTGAAGGTGGTGATTGCAGAGTACTGAAGGTGATTATTGCAGAGTACTGAAGGTGATTATTGCAGAGTACTGAAGGTGATTATTGCAGAGTACTGAAGGTGATTATTGCAGAGTACTGAAGGTGGTTATTGCAGAGTACTGAAGTTGATTATTGCAGAGTACTGAAGGTGGTTATTGCAGAGTACTGAAGGTGATTATTGCAGAGTACTGAAGGTGATTATTGCAGAGTACTGAAGGTGGTTATTGCAGAGTACTGAAGGTGATTATTCAGAGTACTGAAAGTGATTATTGCAGAGTACTGAAGGTGATTATTGCAGAGTACTGAAGGTGGTTATTGCAGAGTACTGAAGGTGGTTATTCAGAGTACTGAAGGTGATTATTGCAGAGTACTGAAGGTGATTATTGCAGAGTACTGAAGGTGATTATTCAGAGTACTGAAGGTGATTATTGCAGAGTACTGAAGGTGATTATTCAGAGTACTGAAAGTGATTATTGCAGAGTACTGAAGGTGATTATTGCAGAGTACTGAAGGTGGTTATTGCAGAGTACTGAAGGTGATTATTGCAGAGTACTGAAGGTGGTTATTGCAGCGAAATGAAGGTGATTATTCAGAGTACTGAAGGTGATTATTGCAGAGTACTGAAGGTGATTATTGCAGAGTACTGAAGGTGATTATTGCAGAGTACTGAAGGTGGTTATTGCAGAGTACTGAAGGTGATTATTGCAGAGTACTGAAGGTGGTTATTGCAGAGTACTGAAGGTGGTTATTGCAGCGAAATGAAGGTGATTATTGCAGAGTACTGAAGGTGGTTATTGCAGCGAAATGAAGGTGATTATTGCAGAGTACTGAAAGTGATTATTGCAGAGTACTGAAGGTGGTTATTGCAGCGAAATGAAGGTGATTATTGGAGAGTACTGAAGGTGATTATTCAGAGTACTGAAGGTGATTATTGCAGAGTACTGAAGGTGATTATTGCAGAGTACTGAAGGTGGTTATTGCAGAGTACTGAAGGTGATTATTCAGAGTACTGAAGGTGATTATTGCAGAGTACTGAAGGTGGTTATTGCAGAGTACTGAAGGTGGTTATTGCAGAGTACTGAAGGTGATTATTGGAGAGTACTGAAGGTGATTATTCAGAGTACTGAAGGTGGTTATTGCAGCGAAATGAAGGTGGTTATTGCAGCGAAATGAAGGTGGTTATTGCAGAGTACTGAAGGTGATTATTGGAGAGTACTGAAGGTGATTATTCAGAGTACTGAAGGTGGTTATTGCAGCGAAATGAAGGTGGTTATTGCAGCGAAATGAAGGTGGTTATTGCAGAGTACTGAAGGTGATTATTGGAGAGTACTGAAGGTGATTATTCAGAGTACTGAAGGTGGTTATTGCAGAGTACTGAAGGTGATTATTGCAGAGTACGGAAGCTGATTATTGCAGAGTACTGAAGGTGATTATTGCAGAGTACGGAAGCTGATTATTGCAGAGTACTGAAGGTGATTATTGCAGAGTACTGAAGGTGGTTATTCAGAGTACTGAAGGTGATTATTGCAGAATACTGAAGGTGATTATTGCAGAGTACTGAAGGTGGTTATTCAGAGTACTGAAGGTGATTATTGCAGAGTACTGAAGGTGATTATTGCAGAGTACTGAAGGTGATTATTGCAGAGTACTGAAGGTGGTTATTGCAGAGTACTGAAGGTGATTATTGCAGAGTACTGAAGGTGATTATTGCAGAGTACTGAAGGTGGTTATTGCAGAGTACTGAAGGTGATTATTGCAGAGCACTGAAAGTGATTATTGCAGAGTACTGAAGGTGATTATTGCAGAGTACTGAAGGTGGTTATTGCAGAGTACTGAAGGTGGTTATTGCAGAGTACTGAAGGTGGTTATTCAGAGTACTGAAGGTGATTATTGCAGAGTGCTGAAGGTGATTATTGCAGAGTACTGAAGGTGATTATTGCAGAGTACTGAAGGTGATTATTCAGAGTACTGAAGGTGATTATTGCAGAGTACTGAAGGTGGTTATTGCAGAGTACTGAAGGTGATTATTGCAGAGTACTGAAGGTGATTATTCAGAGTACTGAAGGTGATTATTCAGAGTACTGAAGGTGATTATTGCAGAGTGCTGAAGGTGATTATTCAGAGTACTGAAGGTGATTATTCAGAGTACTGAAGGTGATTATTGCAGAGTACTGAAGGTGGTTATTGCAGAGTACTGAAAGTGGTTATTGCAGAGTACTGAAGGTGGTTATTGCAGAGTACTGAAGGTGGTTATTGCAGAGTACTGAAGGTGGTTATTGCAGAGTACGGAAGCTGATTATTGCAGAGTACTGAAAGTGATTATTGCAGAGTACTGAAGGTGATTATTGCAGAGTACTGAAAGTGATTATTGCAGAGTACTGAAAGTGATTATTGCAGAGTACTGAAGGTGGTGATTGCAGAGTACTGAAGGTGATTATTGCAGAGTACTGAAAGTGATTATTGCAGAGTACTGAAGGTGATTATTGCAGAGTACTGAAGGTGATTATTGCAGAGTACTGAAAGTGATTATTCAGAGTACTGAAGGTGATTATTGCAGAGTACTGAAGGTGATTATTGCAGAGTACTGAAGGTGATTATTGCAGAGTACTGAAGGTGATTATTGCAGAGTACTGAAGGTGATTATTGCAGAGTACTGAAGGTGATTATTGCAGAGTACTGAAGGTGATTATTGCAGAGTACTGAAAGTGATTATTGCAGAGTACTGAAAGTGATTATTGCAGAGTACTGAAGGTGATTATTGCAGAGTACTGAAGGTGATTATTGCAGAGTACGGAAGCTGATTATTGCAGAGTACTGAAGGTGATTATTGCAGAGTAATGAAGGTGGTTATTGCAGAGTACTGAAGGTGGTTATTGCAGAGTACTGAAGGTGGTTATTGCAGAGTACTGAAGGTGGTTATTGCAGAGTACTGAAGGTGATTATTGCAGAGTAATGAAGGTGGTTATTGCAGAGTACTGAAGGTGCTTATTGCAGAGTAATGAAGGTGGTTATTGCAGAGTACTGAAGGTGGTTATTGCAGAGTACTGAAGGTGATTATTGCAGAGTACTGAAGGTGATTATTGCAGAGTACTGAAGGTGATTATTGCAGAGTACTGAAGGTGATTATTGCAGAGTACTGAAGGTGATTATTGCAGAGTACTGAAGGTGGTGATTGCAGAGTACTGAAACTGATTATTGCAGAGTACTGAAGGTGGTTATTGCAGAGTACTGAAGGTGGTTATTGCAGAGTTCTGAAGGTGATTATTGCAGAGTACTGAAGGTGATTATTCAGAGTACTGAAGGTGATTATTGCAGAGTACTGAAGGTGGTTATTGCAGAGTACTGAAGGTGATTATTGCAGAGTACTGAAGGTGATTATTGCAGAGTACTGAAGGTGATTATTGCAGAGTACTGAAGGTGATTATTGCAGAGTACTGAAGGTGGTTATTCAGAGTACTGAAAGTGATTATTGCAGAGTACTGAAGGTGATTATTTCAGAGTACTGAAGGTGATTATTGCAGAGTACTGAAGGTGGTTATTGCAGAGTACTGAAGGTGATTATTGCAGAGTACTGAAGGTGGTTATTCAGAGTACTGAAGGTGATTATTGCAGAGTACTGAAGGTGGTTATTGCAGAGTACTGAAGGTGATTATTGCAGAGTACTGAAGGTGATTATTGCAGAGTACTGAAGGTGATTATTGCAGAGTACTGAAGGTGATTATTGCAGAGTACTGAAGGTGATTATTGCAGAGTAATGAAGGTGATTATTGCAGAGTACTGAAGGTGATTATTGCAGAGTACTGAAGGTGATTATTGCAGAGTACTGAAGGTGGTTATTCAGAGTACTGAAGGTGATTATTGCAGAGTACTGAAGGTGATTATTGCAGAGTAATGAAGGTGATTATTGCAGAGTACTGAAGGTGGTTATTCAGAGTACTGAAGGTGGTTATTCAGAGTACTGAAGGTGATTATTCAGAGTACTGAAGGTGGTTATTGCAGAGTACTGAAGGTGGTTATTGCAGAGTACTGAAGGTGATTATTGCAGAGTACTGAAGGTGATTATTGCAGAGTACTGAAGGTGATTATTCAGAGTACTGAAGGTGATTATTGCAGAGTACTGAAGGTGATTATTGCAGAGTACTGAAGGTGATTATTGCAGAGTACTGAAGGTGATTATTCAGAGTACTGAAGGTGATTATTGCAGAGTACTGAAGGTGATTATTGCAGAGTACTGAAGGTGATTATTGCAGAGTACTGAAGGTGATTATTGCAGAGTACTGAAGGTGATTATTCAGAGTACTGAAGGTGATTATTGCAGAGTACTGAAGGTGGTTATTGCAGAGTACTGAAGGTGATTATTGCAGAGTACTGAAGGTGGTTATTGCAGAGTACTGAAGGTGGTTATTGCAGAGTACTGAAGGTGGTTATTGCAGAGTACTGAAGGTGGTTATTGCAGAGTACTGAAGGTGGTTATTGCAGAGTCCTGAAATTTATTTCAAAATATTTTTAAGGTTCTCCATTGGGCAGAGAGTGAAGTGTTGTGGGGGGGATCCAGACCTAATAGTATGTCAGCCCCCCTCTGAGAGTCTGTGATTGAGTGCCTTCAATCACCAAGGCCCCACACTCTGGAATTCCCTCCCTAAACCTCTCCGCCTCTGCCTCCTCCTTTAAAACACTCCTTAAAACCTACCTCTTTGAACAAGCTTTTGGTCACCTGTCCTAATATCTCCTTATGAGGCTCGGTGTCAATTTTTGTCTGATAAAGTTCTTGTGAAGCGCCTTGGGACATTTTACACCGTTAAAGGCGCTATATAAATGCAGGTAGTTGTTGTTGTTGTTGCAGTTGGCCACTTAAAACATTCGCCAGGCTCTGTACATATGCAAATGAGGGGCCTATTGCCTGGTTGGGGCTCCCTTGGTCTGGATTGAGCAGAGCAGGAGCTGGGCCATGTCCTTCTCCCCTCCCTTGGACTTTCCTTCAGGCTGCAGATAGCGCGGCAAGCAGCCCAACCTCGATCAAAGAAAGAAAAGAAAGACTTGCATTTATATCGCGCCTTTCACTACCTCAGGTGGTGAATGGGAACCAGTGGGTGTTGTATATTTGGATTTTCAAAAGGAATTTGATAAGGTGCCTCACAAGAGGTTGTTACACAAGGGAAAGGCTCATAGGATTGAGGGTAATATATTAGCATGGATAGAGGATTGGTTAAAGGACAGAAAGCAGAGAGTAGGGATAAACGGGTCATTCTCGGGTTGGCAGGCTGTAACCAGTGGGGTACCACAAGGATCAGTGCTTGGGCCTCAGCTATTTACAATCTCTATTAATGACTTAGATGAAGGGACCGAGTGTAATGTATCCAAGTTTGCTGATGATACAAAGCTAGGTGGGAAAGTAAGTTGTGAGGAGGACGCAGAGAGTCTGCAAAGGGATATAGACAGGTTAAGTGAGTGGGCAAGAAGGTGACAGATGGAGTATAATGTGGGGGAATGTGAGGTTATTCACTTTGGTAGGAAGAATAGAAAAACAGAACATTTTTTAAATGGTGAGAAACTATTAAATGTTGGTGTTCAGAGAGATTTGGGTGTCCTTGTACATGAAACACAGAAAGTTAGCATGCAGGTACAGCAAGCAATTAGGAAAGCAAATGGCATGTTGGCCTTTATTGCAGGGGGGTTGGAGTACAAGAATAAGGAAGTCTTGCGACAATTGTACAGGGGCTTTAATGAGACCATACCTGGAGTACTGTGTACAGTTTTGGTCTCCTTACCTAAGGAACGATATACTTGCCTTAGAGGCGGTGCAACAAAGGTTCACTAGATTGGTTCCTGGGATGAGAGGGTTGTCCTATGAAGAGAGGTTGAGTAGAATGGGCCTGTACTCTCTGGAGTTTCGAAGAATGAGAGGTGATCTTATTGAAACATATAAGATTATGAGGAGGCTTGACAGGGTAGATGCTGAGAAATTGTTTCCCCGGCTGGTGAGTCTAGAACTAGGGGGCATAGTCTCAGGATAAGGGGTCGGTCATTTAAGACTGAGATGAGGAATAATTTCTTCACTCAGAAGGTTGTGAATCTTTGGAATTCTCTACCCCAGAGGGCTGTGGATGCTGAGTCGTTGAGTATATTCAAGGCTGAGATCGATAGATTTTTGGACTCTGAGGGAATCAAGGGATATGGGGATCAGGTGGGAAAGTGGAGTTGAGGTCGAAGATCAGCCATGATCTGATTGAATGGCGGAGCAGGCTCGAGGGGCCGGATGGCCTACTCCTGCTCCTATTTCTTAAGTTCTTATGTTCTAGGACATCCCAAAATGCTTCACAGCCAATGAAGTACTTTTGAAGTGTAGGAAATGCGACAGCAAGATCCCACAAAGAGCACTGAGCTAATTGACCAGATAATCTGTTTTTTAGTGATGTTGGTTGAGGGATAAATATTGGCCAGGTCTTTCTTTCCTTTGGTGCCCTGTGTGTGTTTTTTCGGGTCTTCACTAGAGGGCAGCAACTGGTCGAACTGCTCACAAACCTTGTTCTTCACACACCCTTCACCTTCCGATACTGCTCGCAGTTCAGGAACGGCACTGACTGGGTCCGCGGAGTGTCAGAACAATCACAGACTTTAACTGTTGAGAACTTCCGACACTTCAAAATCAGGTAAACTAATTCACATGGCAAAAAAAACCCGATTTATCCTCTGTCAGTTTCTTTCTGTCTCCCCATTTAATTATTTCTAACGAGGAGCTGTAAACTTTGAGCCCACACCCTTTGAACATGCCGTATCTGCTCCGATGCTGGATACTGCGGGACACGATAGTCCCAAATCAGATCGCAGGATAAAGGCCGGCATAAATGAGGCTGAACTCCAGGAATTGCAGGAGGAACCTTTTTAGATCAGGATGGTGAGTGTGTGGAACAGATTACTGACACAGGGGTGGAATAAGAAACCTCAATGGGTTTCAAGAAGGAACTAGACTGGTTCTGGTCAACAAATGGGATTATTAGAAACTCACCGAGGCAACACTGTGGATAGGAGGGCTCGATGGGTCAAAGGGAACACTGTGGATAGGAGGGCTCGATGGGTCGAAGGGAACACTGTGGATAGAAGGGCTCGATGGGCCGTGGGGAACATTGTGGATAGGAGGGCTCGATGGGCCGAAGGGAACACTGTGGATAGGAGGGCTCAGTGGGTCGAAAGGAACACTGTGGATAGGAGGGCTCGATGGGCCGAAGGGAACACTTTGGATAGGAGGGCTCGATGGGCTGAAGGGAACACTTTGGATAGGAGGGCTCGATGGGCCGAAGGGAAAACTGTGGATAGGAGGGCTCAGTAGGTCGAAGGGAACACTGTGGATAGGAGGGCTCGATGGGCCGAAGGGAACACTGTGACTAGGAGGGCTCGATGGGCCGAAGGGAACACTGTGGATAGGAGGGCTCAGTGGGTCGAAGGGAACACTGTGGATAGGAGGGCTCGATGGGCCAAAGGGAACACTGTGGATAGGAGGGCTCGATGGGCCGAAGGGAACACTGTGGATAGGAGGGCTCAGTGGGTCGAAGGGAACACTGTGGATAGGAGGGCTCGATGGGCCGAAGGGAACACTGTGGATAGGGGGGCTCGATGGGCCGAAGAGAACACTGTGGCTAGGAGGGCTCAGTGGGTCGAAGGGAACACTGTGGATAGGAGGGCTCGATGGGCCGAAGGGAACACTGTGGATAGGAGGGCTCGATGGGCCGAAGGGAACACTGTGGATAGGAGGGCTCGATGGGCCGAAGGGAACACTGTGGATAGGAGGGCTCGATGGGCTGAAGGTCTTCTCCTGCCAGAGACTGTGGGGGCAATTTTAACTTTACCCGCCTGGCAGAAATTGGGCACAGACTCTCACTGAAAGCTGTGGGAATATTGGGGGGAATCAGTCGGGGGGAATCAGCCGGGGGGATCTGAATGAGGCCCCAGGAGTTATAATATTCCTGACCGACCCCTGACCATGTTTCTGGAGCAGTGGGTGGGTTTATAGTTCACCCGCCCAAAACCAGCAATCGGGGCTTGTGCTACTAACTCAGAGCTCAGCGGTAGTCACTGTGCCTCTCCGCTGACCATTGCCGATTCTGGCTCATCCATAAATAGCAGCAAATAAGCAGTCGCCAGAAATCCCAGATCACGGAGCAGGGGTGTAGCCAGAGTGTCCACTTAGCGCCCAAATCCACCCAGATCCTGCCCACACTCAGGCAACATGCAGCAGTTAACATTCGGACACGAGCAGAGCACAGCAGCACGCAGAGAGAGGCGCCCCAGGGGCTTGTGCGGACTGGATGTGGGCGTCGCTGGCAAGGCCGGCATTTATTGTCCATCCCTCGTTGCCCCTTGAGAAGGTGGTGGTGTTGAGCCGCCTTCTTGAACTGCTGTACCTGGGAACTGAAATCTCTGCTGGGTCCTGACTCAATGCAAAGCAATTCTTTCTTGTTTTTGGCAGCTGAATACTGCAGCGTAACTGGTTTCTACATCTTCTGGTTACAGCATGTGCGACAGTTTATGAAGGGTCTGTGGTTTTACCAAACTCTGAAACCACAGACTTAGCAGTGAGAATCTTCTCAGGCTGCTGTGGTCCAGCCTCCCTCTCTCCTACTGAGGTCCAGCCTCCCTCCCTCCTGCTGAGGTCCAGCCTCCCTCCCTCCTACTGAGGTCCAGCCTCCCTCCCTCCTGCTGAGGTCCAGCCTCCCTCCCTCCTACTGAGGTCCAGCCTCCCTCTCTCCTACTGAGGTCCAGCCTCCCTCTCTCCTACTGAGGTCCAGCCTCCCTCCCTCCTGCTGAGGTCCAGCCTCCCTCCCTCCTGCTGAGGTCCAGCCTCCCTCCCTCCTACTGAGGTCCAGCCTCCCTCCCTCCTGCTGTGGTCCAGCCTCCCTCTCTCCTGCTGTGGTCCAGCCTCCCTCCCTCCTACTGAGGTCCAGCCTCCCTCCCTCCTGCTGTGGTCCAGCCTCCCTCCCTCCTGCTGTGGTCCAGCCTCCCTCTCTCCTGCTGTGGTCCAGCCTCCCTCCCTCCTACTGAGGTCCAGCCTCCCTCCCTCCTACTGAGGTCCAGCCTCCCTCCCTCCTGCTGTGGTCCAGCCTCCCTCTCTCCTGCTGTGGTCCAGCCTCCCTCTCTCCTGCTGTGGTCCAGCCTCCCTCTCTCCTGCTGTGGTCCAGCCTCCCTCCCTCCTGCTGTGGTCCAGCCTCCCTCTCTCCTGCTGTGGTCCAGCCTCCCTCCCTCCTGCTGTGGTCCAGCCTCCCTCCCTCCTACTGAGGTCCAGCCTCCCTCCCTCCTGCTGTGGTCCAGCCTCCCTCTCTCCTGCTGTGTTTGTTGGCTGATAAAATTTCAGCGTTAAGGTTTCAATATTCTGCCTGGGACTTGCTCAGGGTGGCAGGAGTGAGGCATAGTGGTCGTTTCGCCCATGGCCCCATCCCAAATCCTGGGGGAGGAGTCCCATCCCAGATTCAGTTGAGAAGGGTGGAATCTGAGGCCTTTATTGGGCCGTAGAAGTCAGTGTGACAATTATTATTTTTCCATGCGGGGAGTGGAGCAATAAGCAGGTTATCGGCTGCTCCAGGATATCTCCCGCTCTCTGGGATCTCCCCCACTCTCCGGGATCTCCCCGGGATCTCCCCCACTCTCCGGGATCTCCCCCGCACTCCGGGATCTCCCCCACTCTCCGGGATCTCCCCCACTCTCCAGGATCTCCCCAGGATCTCTCCCGCTCTCTGGGATCTCCCCCACTCTCTGGGATCTCCCCCACTCTCCAGGATCTCCCCAGGATCTCTCCCACTCTCCGGGATCTCCCCTGCTCTCCGGTATCTCCCCCACTCTCCAGGATCTCCCCAGGATCTCTCCCGCTCTCCGGTATCTCCCCCACTCTCCAGGATCTCCCCAGGATCTCTCCCGCTCTCCGGGATCTCCCCCGCTCTCCGGGATCTCTCCGGGATCGCCCCCGCTCTCCGGGATCTCTCCGGGATCTCTCCCGCTCTCCGGGATCTCCCCCGCTCTCCGGGATCTCCCTGGAATCTCCCCCGCACTCCGGGATCTCCCCCGCTCTCCGGGATCTCTCCCGCTCTCCGGGATCTCTCCGGGATCGCCCCCGCTCTGGATCTCTCCAGGATCTCTCCCGCTCTCCGGGATCTCCCCTGCTCTCCGGAATCTCCCTGGAATCTCCCCCGGTCTCCGGGATCTCCCCCGCTCTCCGGGATCTCCCCAGGATCTCTCCTGGATCTCCCCCGCTCTCCGGGATCTCCCCAGGATCTCTCCCGCTCTCCGGGATCTCTCCCGCTCTCCGGGATCTCCCCAGGATCTCCCCCGCTCTCCGTGATCTCCCTGGAATCTCCCCTGCTCTCCAGGATCTCCCCCGCTCTCCGGGATCTCCCCAGGATCTCTCCCGCTCTCTGGGATCTCTCCGGAATCTCCCCCGCTCTCCGTGATCTCCCCCGCTCTCTGGGATCTCTCCCGCTCTCCGGGATCTCCCCAGGATCTCCCCCGCTCTCCGTGATCTCCCTGGAATCTCCCCTGCTCTCCAGGATCTCCCCCGCTCTCCAGGATCTCCCCAGGATCTCTCCCGCTCTCTGGGATCTCTCCGGAATCTCCCCCGCTCTCCGTGATCTCCCCCGCTCTCTGGGATCTCCCCAGGATCTCTCCCACTCTCCGGGATCTCCCCAGGATCTCCCCCGCTCTCCGGGATCTCTCCAGGATCCATTGCCTTCTGCCGCTCTATATCTTTGCCTGTACCCAGTAGGTGTGGAGAATTTCTGTACCAATCAGAGGGAAGCGGGGTGGAAATTCCCAGGTGTGGTTGGCCCCCACAGACTCCCTGGCGTGAAGGGAGGTCGTCATAGAAACGCCCCCACAAACCCCAACCCAGGATATTCCGCTTAACATAAATGGGGTGAAAATCCGACAGATCTCGATTCTGCCCCAAATTGCGACCAAACCACTTCCCTCCCCACACTCAGCGTCTATGCTGCGATTCCTCCCCGAGCAGCCTGAATGACCAACCCCTCCCCCTCCAGGAAAATATTGAACTGACCGGATTTGACGCTGAAGTGACTTTTTTTTTTGGCACTTTGCGTACTGCGGTCAGCGGAGACTTGCACGTGTGCACTGGGGTCGCCAACCCTCCAGGATTGCCCTGGAGTCTCCAGGGATTGAAGATTAATTTCCAGGAAACTGCTGGGAACAAAAAACCCGGGAGGAAAAATCACAGGGGCAATAAAAAAAAAACTGTGTGATTGTTTTCGGTTTTTTTTGAACATTTATCGGCTGTAAAAATATTGTATAAAAGGATAAAAAGGCTGTTTGACCGACTGTCCAGAATCAACCAATCGGGCAACGAAGAGTCTGTTCTCTTTCCGATTGGCTGCGGGGCACCGTGAGGATTGATGTGTCGGGCGACCAATGGTGGGAGTGTGTGGGGGCGGGGCTGTTGGAGGTGGGCGGTCATGTGACGAAACCTCCAGGAACATGTCCAACCAGAGTTGGCAACCCTCGTGTGCACACACTTCAGTCATCTGCCGATGTGTTCTTGGCCCAGGATGTGGAACTTGACGAGTTCACCGAGGTTTCCAGGAACAGCACATTGTCCAGGCACAGCATCGTATTTAACAACAGTTATCACAGCCCTAATTTTATTTAGATTTTGCTTCACGCTGTCAACTGATTGCGTTCTTAGTGTACAGTCAAGCGCTCGTTGGCCAGAAAACGGCCTCTGTGTGAGACGCTTGTCGCCATCATTGAAAGGAGGTGTCGTCTTTCAGATGTAACATTTAAACCCGAGGCCCCGTCCGCCCTCTCAGGTGGACGTAAAAGATCCCATGGCACTATTTCAAAGAAGAGCAGGGGAGTTCTCCCCGGAGTCCTGGCCAATATTTATCCCTCAACCAACGCCACTAAAACAGATTACCTGGTCATTTATCTCACTGCTGTTTGTGGGATCTTGCTGTGCGCACATTGGCTGCGTGTTTCCAACAACTGTGACTACACTTCAAAAAGTACTTCTTTGGCTGTAAAGCGCTTTGGGTCTTGAGGTCGTGAAAGGCGCTATAAAAATGCACGTCTTTATTTTCTTTCACTATCGGCTGAGTCTGGTCTGGGATTGTTCTCTGCTCCCCGTTTGCGCTGGCAGGCTGGCCTTATCCAACGTCCAGGCCAGTAACTTATTCAGAGAGCTCCTGGATGCAATTAGGCAAAGAGCTGCTTTATGCTGAGGCCTTTTGCCTATAAATGGAACTCATACAAACTGGAGAGGCCTCGCACTCTCAATTTATGTACGTTTTGATGGCCAAGTATTTAAAAGGCTGTGATATGGTTCATTCCCCAGTAGCTGATGCTATAAATAAGTTGCACCAAGGCTGCTGTTACATCTAGAAACATAGGAATAGGAGCAGGCCATTCAGCCCCTCGGGCCTGTTCCACCAGTTTGGTTCAGTTTGTAGCACTTGCACCTCCTAAGTCAGAAGGCTGTGGGTTCAAGACCCGTGACAAACTTAGGTACATGACCTACCCTCACACATGACCTACCCTCACACATGACCTACCCTCATACATGACCTACCGGCCACTCATACAGTCCCAGGGCTGTCAAGTGGATGAGAAATTGGGGGAGATTCTGAACTCGGATACAGATCAGCCATGTGATCTAATTGAATGGCGGAACAGGCTCGAGGGGCTGAATGGCCATCCTATGCTGCTACACCAAAAATGACTCATGTTGAGTGTAAGCAGGATTGACAGAAACAGTCAGGTGAAGAGCGAATGACTGAAAGTGATCTCTTCAGCTTTCAAGAGCCCGGGAATGAGCGTTTCACGATGGAGACCGCATCAGCTTGTTCACAAGGGACAGGAATACCAGAGTGGGAAGTGGGAATTTCAGGACTCTGCCCGGTGGGAACGATTATCCCAAGCGGGGATCTCTCTGACCAAGGCAGCAAGTAAATACCAGGCAGAAAAATGAAGAGCAGGAGTCATCTGCTCCCTCAACAAACAGTAGATTATTCATTTGCTGCTTGTGGGATCTTGCTGTGCGCAAAATTGCTGGCTGTATTTTCCTATCTAACCGCAGTGACTGATGCTGAAGGGAGATCATTTTCATTCAGCTTTCACCTGACCAATCTTCCCAAACCTGCTTGTATCTTCATAGAATGATAGAATGATACAGCACAGAAGGAGGCCATTCGGCCCATTGTGCCTGTGCCGGCTCTTTGAAAGAGCTGTCCAATTACTCCCACTCCCCCTGCTCTTTCCCCACAGCCCTGCAAATTTTTCCTCTTCAAGTGGATTACAAACTCGCATCGTAACTTCTACCAGTTTTATCTCTGATTTTTGCTGAATTCCCTTTCCCATTTCATAGTCATGTGGATGTTGATTTTTTTTTCGAGACGTTAACCTAAAACTTTATATCCGACTAATTCTAATCAACTGCAACAGACCCCAGGCGCCAGGCCCTAGGCTGTTGTGAGATGCTTCTCCCTTGGGCTGTAAGACAGAGAGTTTGGAGATGGCCAGTGTCTCTTGCAATGATTGCACTAGAGAGGGTGCAGAGGAGATTTACGAGGATGTTGCCAGGACTGGAGAATTTTAGCTATGAGGAAAGATTGGATAGGCTGGGGTTGTTCTCTTTGGAACAGAGGAGGCTGAGGAGTGATTAAATGTTAGGGAACCAAAGGTCTAGTGAGAGGGAGGAACTGAAGGAAACCAGTATTAGTAAAAAAAATAGTGCTGGGGAAATTAATGGGGCTAAAGGCTGACAAATCCCCAGGGCCTGATAATCTACATCCCAGAGTACTAAAGGGAGTGGCCCTGGAAATAGTGGATGCATTGGTGATCATCTTCCAAAATTCTATAGACTCTGGAACAGTTCCTACAGATTGAAGGGTGGCAAATGTAACCCCACTATTTAAAAAAGGAGGGAGAGAAAAAATAGGGAATTACAGACCAGTTAGCCTAACATCAGTAGTGGGGAAAATGCTAGAGTCTATTATAAAAGATGTGATAACAGAACACTTGGAAGGCATTAACAGGATTGTACAAAGTCAGCATGGGTTTATGAAAGGGAAATCATGCTTAACAAATCTACTGGAGTTTTTTGAGGATGTAACTAGTAGAATAGATAGGGGAGAACCAGTGGATGTGGTGTATTTAGATTTTCAGAAGGCTTTTGATAAGGTCCCACACAAGAGGTTAGTGTGCAAAATTAAAGCACATGGGATTGGGGGGAATATACTGGCATGAATTGAGAATTGGTTGACAGACAGGAAACAGAGTGGGAACAAACGGGTCTTTTTCGGGGTGGCAGGCAGTGACTAGTGGGGTACCGCAGGGATCAGTGCTTGGGCCCCAGCTATTCACAATATATATCAATGATTTGGATGAGGGAACTAAATGTAACATTTCCAAGTTTGCAGACAACACAAAGCTGGGGTGGAATGTGAGCTGTGAGGAGGATGCAAAGAGGCTCCAATGTGATTTAGACAAGTTGGGTGAGTGGGCAAGAACATGGCAGATGCAGTATAACGTGGATAAATGCGAGGTTATCCATTTTGGTTGTAAAAACAGAAAGGCAGATTATTATCTGAATGGTGGTAGATTGGGAAAAGGGGAGGTGCAACGAGACCCGGGTGTCCTTGTACACCAGTCGCTGAAAGCGAGCATTCAGGTGCAGCAAGCAGTTAGGAAGGCGAATGGTATGTTGGCCTTCATTGCAAGAGGATTTGAGTACAGGAGCAGGGATGTCTTACTGCAGTTATACAGGGCCTTGGTGAGACCACATCTGGAGTATTGTGTGCAGTTTTGGTCTCCTTATCTGAGGAAGGATGTCCTTGCCATGGAGGGAGTGCAACAAAAGATTACCAGACTGATTCGTGGGATGGCAGGACTGACATATGAGGAGAGATTGGGTCGACTAGGCCTATATTCACTAGAGTTTAGAAGAATGAGAGGTGATCTCATTGAAACATATAAAATTCTAACAGGACTAGACAGACTAGATGCAGGGAGGATGTTCCCGATGGCTGGGGAGTCCAGAACCAGGGGTCACAGTCTCAGGATACGGGGTATGCCATTTAGAACAGAGATGAGGAGAAATTTCTTCACTCAGAGGGTGGTGAACCTGTGGAATTCTCTACCACAGAATGCAGTGGAGGCCAAGTCATTAGATGTATTCAAGAAGGAGATAGATATATTTCTTAATGCTAAAGGGATCAAGGGATATGGGGAAAAGCGGGAACAGGGTACTGAGTTAGACGATCAGCCATGATCATTTTGAATGGCGGAGCAGGCCCGAAGGGCCGAATGGCCTACTCTTGCTCCTATTTTCTATGTTTCTATGAGGTGTACAAAATTATGAGGGGCCTAGATACAGTGGATAGGGAGGACCTATTTCCCTTAGCGGAGAGGTCAATAACCAGGGGGCATAGATTTAAAGTGATTGGTAGAAGGATTAGAGGGGAGTTGAGGAGAAATGTTTTCACCCAGAGGGTGGTGGGGGTCTGGAACTCACTGCCTGAGAGGGTGGGAGAGGCAGAAACCCTCAACTCACTTAAAAAGTACCTGGATGTGCACCTGAGGTGCCGTAACCTACAGGGCTACGGACCAAGTGCTGGAAAGTGGGATTAGGTTGGGCGGCTCATTTTCGGCCGGCACAAATACGATGGGCCGAATGGCCTCCTTCTGTGCCGTAAATTTCTATGATTCTTTTAAGTGACAACTTGGAAGTTCCGATCTAGGCTCCAAACCACAGCAGCACAACACAGTGACCTTCTTTGATACAAGAACAGAGAACAGGAAAGGCACCTAAACTGGGAAAGGTTAGCCAAGAACACCACAAGCAGCTTGATTTATACAACAGGATATAAGATCCCTTCAGACCATCAGCCGCACACAGTCTTAATTAAACTAGGAAGAGGCAGAAGGAAATGGCAGAGAGGAAGAAAAGAGGAGAGGGGATCAGAGAGAGATAGAAAAGCCCCCCGAGCCCGTTCAGCCGTTCAATTAGATCATGGCTGATCTGTATCTTAACTCCATTTACCCGCCTTGGTTCCGTAACCCTTAATCCCCTTACCCAACAAAAATCGATCAATCTCAGTTTTGAAATTTTCATTGACCCCCAGCCTCAAGAACTTTTTGGGGGAGAGAGTTCCAGATTCCCACTCCCCTTTGTGTGAGGAAGTGCTTCCTGACATCACCCCTGAACGGCCGAGCTCTAATTTTAAGGTTTTGCCCCCTTGTTCTGGACTCCCCCCACCAGAGGAAATAGTTTCTCTCCATCAACCTTATCAAATCCTTTAATCATCTCAAACACCTCGATTGGATCACCCTTTAATCGTCTAAACTACTTGATTTTCTGTATCTGATAAAAGTCAAATAAATCTTTTAGAGTAGGAGAAAACCTGGTTATGCAGCAGATCCAATCTCCTGTTCAAGTACCTGGCATCCAAAGCCAGCACAGCACCAGCACTGTGTCATGATGCCCTGCGTGATTTACCAGCACCATCACTAGATGCCAGATGGGAAGAAACAGTTCCCAATCCCAGTTAAAGTGGGACAGACATGAACACAGTACCTCAATCCACAAATAAAACATTAGCTCCATTTCCCCAATCATCTCAATGTGCCTCTTAAAGTTCATCCTAACCTTCTAAGTTCAAACAAATGACATCTCTGTCCTCTTAACACAAAACCCTTTTCTTTACTCTCTCCTCATATATAATCAAATATTCAGTAACAATCTTTTTATGTAGTTTCTCATATAATGTGCCCATTCTCCTCATACCATAACCAAGAGTTATCTTTTCCATATATTTCAAAGTCCCTTTCAACTGTCGGGATCCCTGTAACATTCCATTGTCGGAGTCAATGAATGGAAATTTACAGACTTCTGTCCTATTGCATGAACTTGTGCTACGTTTAATTTTTTAAAAAAAGATTTTTTTTTAAAATACATGAGACAGGGAAAGAAAGCATGAAAAGCTGACTGCCCCCCAAATAAACAGATTCCATTTCTGCAATACTGGAAACGGGCCAATTGTATCTGACCAGTGTCAGAGATCTCCCCTGACTCTCAAAATCCCAACGCACCAAAAACCACTATCTTTACATTAATGGCCACAGGGAGCGCATTGAGGTAGCAACTGATATTCAGGATTGGTTTGTCTACCGTACTCTATAGGGGTAATTTTGAACGGTGAAATTACCCTCTGTAGACAAGTCACCATGTTGGATTGCTTTGAAGACCTTTCACACCACCCATCTGTGAATTACTTCATGTTTCTGTTGGTCCAAGAAATGAACAGTAATAGTATTTCCCTTGTGTACAAGGTAATGTCAATTAAGGCAACTTAACAGGACAAATACGTATGATACAAATACGTCACAAGTGTGACTCAGATGGGTGTTGGAAGCACTGGGAGGTTTTGTGGGGTTCCCAAGAAGTTTCAAAATATTGGGCAACTCTTCCACCATTTGTACCATGGTTCTGGATTGGCACAATCTGTGTTTAGGGCTAGATTTGAGCATCTCCGAGTCATCTCTTTGAAAGTATGGAATTGGGAGGAGTTGTTCTTGTTGTAGATCCCAGATCAGAGAGAGTACAGAACCTCTTCTTTCAATGCACCATAACTTGCATTCCCCTCCAGACCGTCTCTCTCCAAACACACTGTCCCTCTGACTCCGGCCCCTTCTGCTTCCCCCTCTACTGTCCCTTCAGCCACCTTGGTCCCACTCTCTGGAATTCCTACCCCAAACCATCTCTCCACCTCTCTCTCCTCCTTTAAGACCATCCATAAAACCCGCCTCTTTGACCAAGCTTTTGGCCACTCTTCCTAATATCTCCTTTGGCTCGATGTCTGTTTTCCTCAGGTCCCTGCGAAACACCTTTGGGTATTTTTTCTACATTGAAGGTGCTGTTTAAATGAAAGTTGCCGTTGTGATTCCCATGTACAGAAAAGTACGGTGATGGACCAATTTGGGCCTTGATCCTTTGTAAGGAACCTGGTGGAAATACTGACCTACAGTTCTTGCAATTTCATTGTACAAATATAAATTTTAGTGAATATCCGTGCGTGAAGCACACACAGCACTGAGAAAAAAGGATGGGGATTTGGGACGTCAAGGCTTATCGACAAGAGTTTCTTTAAAACTTGAATCTGGTGTTCCTTTCACTGTATAAACTTCAGTTGTTGGTCTGGGCTCCTGCAAGTAATATTATCGGATATTTTATAAAACACAGTTTGCTGGCACTGGAGTGAGTTGTAATTTAATCTCAAGGTCCTAATGACTCACACACCCCTGCGTTTTATGGCCCTATTATAGCTGAAACCATTACAGTCTCACTCCCCCACCCAGTCAACTGTTTCCGGCTGTGATATACGTTCATAAAAAGCCATCTGAGATTACAGTCTTACTCGGTCACCTACCAGAGCGTAAAATCAAAAATGTTCCGAACCCCAAAAGAATAGCAATAAGGAAAGAAACAACTGAAGGGCCATTTTAACTCCCCCAGCCTGGGGAAGTGGGGCAGATGGGGGGTTAAAATCGAACAGCTCTGATACCGCCCGGCGTCGATTTTAATGGTGAGTCAAGCGGTTGGCTTGTTAATCTCGGCCGATTGGGGTTCTGCCACTCCGACCAGTGAATCCTGCCGGATGCCCACCCGCAGGGATGGTCCTTCTGGGTTCTCTGCCTCCCCTGGCACCCTCCCCTTCCTACCCGTGGAACCCTGCCCTACGACAGGGGTGCACTGCACCCCCTCCAAGGCCAATATATCCTTCCTGAGATGCGGTGCCCAGAACCGAATGCAGCACTTTCACTTACTGTTTGTAGGATCTTACTGTGAGCAAATTGGCTGTGACATTTGCCTACATAACAACAGTGACTGCCCTTCAAAAGTAAGTTGCTTGAAGCACTTTGAGATGTTTCTCAGAGGCAGTGTATGGCACGAAATAAATAAACCCAAACTAGTAAGCTGCCTGAGGCTTGCTCATAGTCAGCTGATGAATATAAGTTTTTTTATATAAACACAAGATAGTAACAGGGTTGAGCGAGACTTGCTCCAAACCGCCACCTACTGCCCAGAGCCTGCAGTTACAGGTGACCGTTTACATACAGAATTCCCATTCTAAATGTTTAAATAGGGAGTTTCAATGTTAAGTGGTGATATAAAAACGTGACCAAAAATTGTAACAACAGGAAGTGTACGTTCACAATACTTTGAATAGTATTTCTTTCCAGAAGCGCTGTGATGATTAGCTGTTAACACTCAGTGTATTCAGCAATGATCACAGAAGGAAAAATCAAGAATTAAGGGTTAGGCATCAACATTTATAGTTGAGTGTGTTTAATTTCCATTATCTTTTGATATTCAGCTCAGTGCCTCCTTTGAGCAAGCTGAACATCGACACAGGGATGGAATCAACTGATTAAAAATATTTGAACAGAAATTTTGTCCAGTCCAATTTTTAGTCATGTTCATAGCTGGCTTTAAAAAAAAGCCAGCAAGGTAGGTTTAGCATTCCAGCTGAGAATGTTATATGGATAAGAGGTTAATGGCGGCATCGAGAAGGATAATGGTCCACCTAAGATTGGGGGTGATGGTGACATCACCCCCAACCTCAAACAGACCATCGTTCGCAGCAAACTACCCAGCTTTCAAGAGAACAGCGTCCACGACGCCACACAACCCTGCCACGGTAACCTCTGCAAGACATGCCAGATCATCGACACAGATACCACCATCACACGAGATGACACCACCCACCAGGTGCATGGTTCATACTCCTGTGACTCGGCCAACGTTGTCTACCTCATACGTTGCAGGAAAGGATGCCCCAGAGCATGGTACATTGGCGAGACCATGCAGACGCTGCGACAACGGATGAACGGACACCGCGCAACAATCGCCAAACAGGAGGGTTCCCTCCCAGTCGGGGAACACTTCAGCAGTCATGGACATTCATCCACCGACCTTCGGGTAAGCGTACTCCAAGGCGGCCTTCGAGACACACGACAACGCAAAATCGTCGAGCAGAAATTGATAGCCAAGTTCCGCACCCATGAGGACGGCCTCAACCGGGATCTTGGGTTCATGTCACGCTACACGTTACCCCACCAGCGAACAAATGTTATCTGTTTTTAATATAATGGGTCATTTGCTGGCTCTCTCTGCCTTCCGGATGTTTCTGCCTCTCTCTGTGTTTTTTTTTCTCTGTTTTTTTTCCCTGTTTGTTTTTTTGTTGAATGTGTATTCGGGGGTTCTGCAGATGACACCTCTCTGTCTGAACACGGTGATTGCCTTGGCAACGGGCAGTTGCAGGGGCAGTCTGTAAACACCATGTATTATTCAATATGTATAAATGCGTAGGCTTCAAGGAGATCTTGAAACATTTACCTGAGGAAGGAGAAAATCTCCGAAAGCTTGTGAATTTAAAATAAAATTGCTGGACTATAACTTGGTGTTGTAAAATTGTTTACAAAGGTAAGAGAAGGAAGAGGAACATGGCAGGACAGCGATATGAATGGATGTGACTGCAGATATTATGGACTAGTCTAATTGGAACCAGTCAATGATCTGGCTGTTCACTTGCTATGTTAGCTCATAAAGCAGTAAAACATTTGAGAGGAGATCCAGAATGATACCGGGGCTAAAAGTGTTAAATGATGAGGACAGGTTGCACAGACTGGGCTTGTATTCCCTCCAATATAGAAGATTAAGGGGTGATCTAATCGAGGTGTTTAAGATGATTAAAGGATTCGATAGGGTGGATAGAGAGAAACTATTTCCTCTGGTGGGGGGGAGTCCAGAACAAGGGGGCAGAACCTTAAAATTAGAGCCAGGCCGTTCAGGGGTGATGTCAGGAAGCACTTCTTCGCACAAAGGGGAGTGGGAATCTGGAACTCTCTCCCCCAAAAAGCTGTTGAGGCTGGGGGTCAATTGAAAATTTCAAAATGGAGATTGTTAGATTTTTGTTGGGTGAGGGGATTAAGGGTTACGGAACCAAGGCGGGTAAATGGAGTTAAGATACAGATCAGCCATGATTTAATTGAATGGTGGAACAGGCTCGAGGGGCAGAATGAAGTGTTATAGACAGAGCTAAGCGATTCCACAACCAACGGATCAGATCAAAGCTCTGCAGTCCTGCCACATCCAGTCGTGAATGGTGGTGGACAATTAAACAACTAACGGGAGGAGGAGGCTCTGTAAACATCCCCATCCTCAACGATGGCGGAGTCCAGCACGTGAGTGCAAAAGACAAGGCTGAAGTGTTTGCAACCATCTTCAGCCAGAAGTGCCGAGTGGATGATCCATCTCAGCCTCCTCCCAATATCCCCACCATTGCCGAATCCCCCACCATCAACATCCTGGGGGTCACCATTGACCAGAAACTTAACTGGACCAGCCACATAAATACTGTGGCTACAAGGGCAGGTCAGAGGCTGAGTATTCTGTGGCGAGTGACTCACCTCCTGACTCCCCAAAGCCTTTCCACCATCTACAAGGCACAAGTCAGGAGTATGATGGAATACTCTCCATTTGCCTGGATGAGTGCAGCTCCAACAAAACTCAAGAAGCTTGACACCATCCAGGACAAAGCAGCCCGCTTGATTGGCACCCCATCCACCACCCTAAACATTCACTCCCTTCACCACCGGCGCACTGTGGCTGCAGTGTGTACCATCCACAGGATGCACTGCAGCAACTCGCCAAGGCTTCTTCGACAGCACCTCCCAAACCCGCGACCTCTACCACCTAGAAGGACAAGGGCAGCAGGCACATGGGAACAACACCACCTGTACGTTCCCCTCCAAGTCACACACCAACCCGACTTGGAAATATATCGCCGTTCCTTCATCGTCGCTGGGTCAAAATCCTGGAACTCCCTTCCTAACAGCACTGTGGGAGAACCTTCACCATACAGACTGCAGCGGTTCAAGAAGACGGCTCACCACCACCTTCTCAAGGGCAATTAGGGATGGGCAATAAATGCGGCCTCGCCAGCGACGCCCACATCCCATGAACGAAGAAAAAAAATGGCCTACTCCTATTCCTATGTACCTTGATTTAGTATCATAGAAATTACAGCATAGGACGAGGCCATTCGGCCCATTGCACCTGTGTGTGTTGGTTCTTCAACTGAAGCAGTCTACTCTAATTCCATTTCCCTGCCGTTCCTCTGTATCCTTTTATATCCTCCCTTTTTTTCAAATACTTATTTAATTCCTCTTTAAATGAGGTTACAGTCGCTCCATGTGGTAAAACATTCCCTGTTCCAATAACCCTCTGTGTGAAAACATTTCCCCTTCCCCCTTCATTCTTCCAGTAATAATCCTCAGTCCATTTGTCCTTATTACTGACCAGTAGAAACAATCGTTCACTATTTACCCTCTCAAAAGCAGTCAACATTTTGAAAGGGTGTATAAAATTCCTCCTTTAAACCATCTCTGTTCCAGTGACAAGCCCCGATGTTAATCATTTCATTCTGGTCTCGTTCTAGTGAATCTTCACTGTCCCCTTCTCATGACTCTAATGTCCTTCCTCTTACTCAGGAGAATCGGAGAGCTAAAATCGGAGAGTGAAGTTATCTTACAATGGTCCTACACAGTGCTTTCAGAGAGCGAGTGACCTTTCTGTTTGAATCCTAACATGGAAAAATACAGTGATAATGAAGAACCAGGGCAAGAAACCATAAATGACACTACCCACGTACATAGTTAGAAACGAGAGAGCTGGGACAGGCTCAAACCTTGGCACAAAGAAAGCACAAATTACTCAAAGAAAATGGAGAGAGAAGAGCTGGGAAAATAACTCTGACTACTGGCTTGGAAGCTGGAAGTTAAATAAGGATCCCACTGGAAGAAAGGATGAGTAATCTCGATGGGAATATTTTCAAATCTGCAGATACTGCAGAACAAACACAAATACATTACGAATCGCAGCTCTCAAGGGGGCTGGAATACAAAGGGGAGGAAGTGATGATTCAGTTGTTCAGACCTCTGGTCAGACCCTATCTGGAGACACTGCGTTCAGTTCTGGGCACCGCACCTCAGGAAGGATAGATTGGCCTTGGAGGGGGTGCAGCGCAGATTCACCAGAATGACACGCGCCTAGAGGGTTAAATTATGAGGACAAGTTGCATAGACTAGGCTTGGATTCCCTTAAATATAGAAGATTAAGGGGTGATCCGGTCGAGGTATTTAAAATGTTAAAAGGAGTCGATAGAGTAGACACAGAGAAACTATCTCCTCTGGTGAGTGAACCCAGAAACAGGGAGCATAACCTTAAAGTCAGATCATTGAGATGTGAAATCAGAAAGCAATTTTCACACCGAGGGTAGTATAAATCTGGAACTCTCTCCCCCAAAGGCTATGGATGCTGGGGGTCAATTGGAGCTTTCAATATTGAGATCGATAGATTTTTGTTGGGTAAGGAGCAAAGGCAGGTAAATGGAGCTGAGGTACAGATGAGCCATAGGATCATAGAAAGGTTACAGCACGGAAGGAGGCCATTCGGCCCATCGAGTCCGCGCCGGCTCTATGCAAGAGCAATCCAGCTAGTGCCACTCCTCCACCCTATCCCAGTAGCTCTGCAGAGCCATGATCTAATAGATTGGTGGAACAGGCTTGAGGGGCTGAATGGTCTACGCCTGTTCCTATGAATGACCAGTTAATCTGTTTTGATGGAATTGGTTGAGGGAAATGTTGACCAGGACACTGTGAGCTCGCTGAATATCGATATGGGTTCTTTTGCATCCAGTTGAACAGGAAGGCAGGACCTGAGTTTAACATATCATCTCAGGTAGTGATCTCAGGATTACTACCAGTGCCACGTGCTAGTGAGTATAGGAACAGCAGAATAGACCGGATGAATGCGTGGCTGCAGGGATGGTGTAGGAGGGAGGGATTTAGATTCCTGGGACATTGGGACCGGTTCTGGGGAAGGTGGGACCTGTACAAGCGTGACGGGTTACACCCGAGCAGGACCGGGACCAATGTCCTCGTGGGGGTGTTTGCTAGTGCTGTTGGGGAAGGTTTAAACTAGAGTGGCAGGGGGATGGGAACCTGAGCGGGGAGTCAGAAGGGAGTAAAGATGAGAGCAGAAAGAGAGGGGAAGACCCAGGGGAAATCTACAATACAAATAGTACAAACAGTTGTTCAAGAACAAGTGAAAGGGAAAAGCATAGAGCAGCGGAAAGAAAGTGTATTTTAGACACTACAGATAAAGTAAAAACTAGAAGGCATAAGGCGATTAACCCAGCATCAAAGCTGAAGGTCAGGCTAAGGTGTGTGGCCCAACTAAGAGTTCTATATACAAATGCACGGAGTATAAGCAATAAATTAAATGAACTACAGGTTCAAATTCAAATTGGAGGGTATGACATGATAGCTATTATTGAGACATGGCTGCAGGATGGTCAGGATTGGGATCTAAATATACCAGGTTATAAGGTCTACAGGAGAGACAGGGAAAATGGAAGAGGAGGAGGAGTAGCCTTAATGATTAGAGATGAAATCACTTCAATGATAAAGGAGGATATAACGAGAGGTAAGCAGCCAACAGAGACCTTATGGGTTGAATTGAGAAATAGGAAAGGATCTAAGACTATAGTGGGAGTTGTGTATAGGACCCCTGGCAGCAGCTCTGAAGTGCGAGATTGTATAAATGGAGAGATTAGACAAGCATGTAAGAAAGGCATAGTGGTCTTAATGGGGGACTTTAACCTTCACATAGATTGGGAAAAGCAGACTAGCAACTGTCAGAAAGGTAGTGAATTTCTTGAGTGTGTCCGGGATAGTTTTCGACAGCAGTATGTCCTAGAGGCAACAAGGGGGCAAGCCATACTAGATTTAGTAATGAGTAATGAACCAGATTTAGTTAACGGCTTAACTGTGCGAACATCTATCCAATAGCGATCATAACATGATCGAGTTCAATGTAGTGTTTGAAAGGGAGAAAAGTGAATCAGCTGCTAAGATTCTAGACTTGGGCAAGGCCGACTTCAATGGGATGAGACAGAGACTGTCCACAGTAAACTGGGCAAATCTGTTAATGGGTAAAACGACTGATGATCAGTGGGAAATGTTTAAAGAAACATTTAACATGATACAGAATCAGTTTATACCCCTGAGGGGCAAGAACTCTACTTGCCAAAAAAAACAGCCATAGACAACTAAAGAGGTAAGGGACAGAATAAGACATAAGGAAAGGGCATACAAAAAGGCAAAAAATGGCACAGATCCTGGCGAATGGGAAAGATACAAAGATCAACAAAGGGTCACAAAACAGATAGTAAGAGCTACAAAAAGAGAGTATGAAAAGAAACTTGCAAGGGATATCAAAACCAATACGAAGAACTTTTATAGTTATATTAGGAAAAAGAGGGTGGTCAGGAGCAGTGTTGGCCCCTTAAAAACTGAAAGTGGGGCTATTGTCATTGACAATGGGGAAATGGCGGACATGTTGAATAATTACTTTGCGTCAGTATTTACAGTCGAAAAAGAGGATAGCATGCCGGAAATCCCAAGAAAACTAATATTGAATCGGGGACAGGGACTCGATAAAATTAACATAAGTAAAGCAACAGTAATGAAGAAAATAATAGCACTAAAGAGTGACAAATCCCCAGGACCAGATGGTTTCCATCCCAGGGTTTTAAAGGAAGTAGGTGAGCACATTGCGGATGCCCTAACTATAATCTTTCAAAGTTCTCTAGATTCAGGAACTGTCCCTCTAAATTGGAAAATTGCACATGTCACTCCGCTTTTTAAGAAAGGAGAGAGGGAAACCAGGGTATAGACCAGTTAGCCTAACATCTGTTGTGGGGAAAATGCTGGAGTCTATAATTAAGGATAGGGTGACTGAACACCTCGAGAATTTTCAGTTAATCAGAGAGAGCCAGCATGGATTTGTGAAAGGTAGGTCGTACCTGACAAACTTGACTGAATTTTTTGAAGAGGTGACCAAAGTAGTGGACAGGGGAATGTCAATGGATGTTATTTATATTCCAGAAGGCATTTGATAAGGTCCCACATAAGAGACTGTTAGCTAAGACAGAAGCCCATGGAATCGAGGGAAAAGTACGGACTTGGTTAGGAAGTTGGCTGAGCGAAAGGCGACAGAGATAATGGGTAGGTAATCAAATTGGCAGGATGTGACTAGTGGAGTCCTGCAGGGATCTGTCTTGGGGCCTCAATTATTCACAATATTTATTAACGACTTAGATGAAGGCATAGAAAGTCTCAGATCTAAGTTTGCCGATGACACAAAGGTTGGTGGCATTGTAAGCAGTGTCGATGAAAACATAAAATTACAAAGTGATATTGATAGATTAGGTGAATGGGCAAAACTGTGGCAAATGGAATTCAATGTAGACAAATGTGAGGTCATCCACTTTGGATCAAAAAAGGATAGAACAGGGTACTTTCTAAATGGTAAAAAATTAAAAACAGTGGATGTCCAAAGGGACTTAGGGGTTCAGGTACATAGATCATTGAAGTGTCATGAACAGGTGCAGAAAATAATCAAGAAGGCTAATGGAATGCTGGCCTTTATATCTAGAGGACTAGAGTACAAGGGGGCAGAAGTTATGCTGCAGCTATACAAAACCCTGGTTAGACCGCACCTGGAGTACTGTGAGCAGTTCTGGGCACCGCACCTTCGGAAGGACATATTGGCCTTGGAGGGAGTGCAGCGTAGGTTTACTAGAATGATATCCGGACTTCAAGGGTTAAGTTACGAGGAGAGATTACACAAATTGGGGTTGTATTATCTGGAGTTTCAAAGGTTAAGGGGTGATCTGATCGAAGTTTATAAGATATTAAGGGGAACAGATAGGGTGGATAGAGAGAAACTATTTCCGCTGGTTGGGGATTTTAGGAGTAGGGGGCACAGTCTAAAAATTGGAGCCAGGCCTTTCAGGAGCGAGGTTAGAAAACATTTCTACACACAAAGGGTGGTAGAAGTTTGGAACTCTCTTCCGCAAACGGCAATTGATACTAGCTCATTTGCTAAATTTAAATGTGAGATAGATAGCTTTTTGGCAACCAAAGGTATTAAGGGATATGGGCCAAAGGCAGATATATGGAGCTAGATCACAGATCAGCCATGATCTTATCAAATGGCAGAACAGGCACGAGGGGCTGACTGGCCTACTCCTGTTCCAATGTTCCTATCTGAAAGACGCCACCTCTGACAATGCAGCACTCCCTCAATACTGCTTTGAAGTGTCAGCCAAGATTAATGTGCTGAAGTCAAGCAAGGTTAAGAGATGCTTTCTTGTGGAGACCCATGTTTCAAAATATCTTACAATGGAAAAATGATTTAATTGTGTATATTTGCATTCACGTTTTAACTGAATAATTAAATAGGCTCTAGTCTTAATATTTCATTTTTGTGTACAGTCTCTGAGTCTATAAGAAATCCTTAAACAAACATTGATCAAAGCAAACCTGTCTTGGCAAACTAACAGCATTCAATTGGCTAAAGTGAAAAAATTCAAAGCAAACTACAAAAGCCCTTTCCAGCAATATCTTGTTTAGCTGCTGTGCTGATAGCAAGGATGAGACACAGCTGTGGGCCAGATGTGAGAGGGGGACTGAGTCAGGTTCTGATAGAGTGAGTTCATGCTGTGAGAAAGTAAGTCAGTGAAAATGAATTGGGCACAAGGCAAGTGAGCTCAAATCTGAGTGAACAGTGGGGAGGGTCAGTGCGCACACAGTAACTGTTGATTTGAGAAGATTTACGTGGACTGTACTAGAGAGGCAATCGAATTATGTAAAACCAGTAGAATAACAAGTCAGCTGAATGGGTGCAGGGAGTTGGGACTGAGCTGGAGTTCAGACCTACAGAGTAGTTGGGTTCAAACTACTTTCAGTTGTTTTGAGTTTCTGAATCCTCTGACTCCATTTATTAATGGGCGGATGAAAATCAGGTGGGGACTGTAAATTGGGAAGTCCGCATTATCCCTGGCACTGACACCAATGTCCCGGGCACTGCCACCAACCTCCCCGGGCACTGCTGCTCGCAACCTGGGAGGAAAGTAGAGCTTCGTGCCTGCGTTTTGCGCCCACAAACTTCCATCCCCACTCAGCAGACACATTCCAGCCGTGGTTGATCTCACGAGAAGACCTGGAAAGGTGGGGGGGGGTTGATTTTGACCTGGGGGCGATCGACCGAAGCACTGGGGAATTCCAGAGCCTGGGGCGGGAGGGGGGGATGCACAAGAGATAGGGTTGGAGGAGCACAGAAATCTCGAAGGGTTTTAGGGCTGGAGGAGGTTACAGAGATCGGAAGGGGAGAGGCCACGGAGGGATTGGAACAATAGAATGAAAATTTTAAAATCGAGGTGTTGCCGGACTGGGAGCCAATGTAGGTCAGCGAGCACAGGGGGTGATGGGTGAACGGGACTTGGTGCGAGTTAGGATACGGGCAGCAGAGTTTTGGATGAGCTGATGTTTACGGAGGGTGGAAGATGGGAGGCCGGCCAGGAGTGCATTGGAATAGTCAAGTCTGGAGATGTCAAAGGCACGGGCGAGAGTTCAGTAGCCGATGGACTGAGGCAGGGGCAGAGATGGAGCAATGTTATGGAGGTGGAAGTAGGCGGTTTTGTGATGGAGCGGATATGGGGTGGGCTCAGTCAGTGATGCACAGCCTCCAGGTACTTCTGACCCACCCAGATATCATTGAGATAAGCTGATGCTTGGTGATGTCCAGTTATATTCCTGTATGTGATACAATATTGCAACTGCAGCTAATGTTCTGGAGACATTAAACATTTAACATGATGCTGTGCTTTGCAAAATGCAATATAAATTCAGCTTTGCTACGTTAGAATTATCACGTAGGATAGATTTTAGGCATGTGCTCTCTCAATGTGGAGCCTTGACCACAGGGAGCACCTATCAGGAGATCGTGGAGCAAATCCCAGTGATTTTTCACCCATTAGCACATATTGGAAGATCACAGACGCTCCACAATATCGGAAAACCATGAGGAGCCTCTCCGTGATTTCCCAATATTCCCAAAAAGATTCGGCAGCTCATTGGTAAGAAACAAGGCAAGAGACAAAAGGTAAGAGAAATTAGGGACTGCAGTTTCATGGTAAGTGAAAGAATTTGCTGGGCTGTAGGTTTACTGAAGTTCACCAGATGGGAAACATTGAGCAAAGGCCAGGGAATGAACTGCTCAAAGTCTCGGGTTTGTCACAAGATCAGCAGGTTTGACTCAAAAATAATCACAAAGTATAAAATAAACTGTGATCCTGGCCGAACAAAAATCTGAAACAGAACACTTTGAAGAGCTGTTCCCAACACACAGGACAGCACGTTGTGTCAACAAGTAAACAGATCTCAGATGAGACGTGCTTCTGCTGGAAATCTTCAAAGAACACTTTGTTCCATTTGAAATGCTGCTTTATAAATCTATCAATCCACTCCAATTGAATTCAGCAAAGAATTCAACAAACAATGAAATGAATGTATTTGCTGTGAGCTTTAATAACTTTCTATATTTTTATATTCTGCCTCAGCTATTTTGGTGTTTCAGAGGTTGATGTTCTGTGGGGTGTAAGTTTTCCAATCCTACACATGCAAGGTTTGGGGGGGTGGGGGGTAGATTTTGACTTTGTGCGATGGTGTTAAACAGGTGACTGTGAGTCGTCGGCCCGTTTCACATCTCTCCGCACTTTTATTTCCGTGGAAGTCAGTGGACAGAGATGTAAAACGAGCTGCTGATTCGCTATCACCCGTTTTACACAATCGAACAAAGACCCAAGGAGCCTTCAGTTGTTGCTTGTTGAAGATTCCTGCTGAAGGTTTGTCCCTTCGTTCTACATCAGGTTGCAACCTCTGCGGTGCTCTGATTGGAATCTCAAGTTGTTTGAAGTGGACGTAATCTTTAATCTCACACTGGGGATTTCCGGGAGATTCTACACACTGACCTGTCTGTTCCTCTGAGTACAGAAGTCAATTCCTCTGTGTCTAAACGAGAGAAGCATTTTGCAATTCCCTCTCCAAAGGTTTGAGTTGGAGAAGAACCTTCCCAACATCTGTACCATTGGGGGGTTTCCAAGATTTCCAGTGTACTTTTTTAGTTGTTCATGTGATGACACAACAGAGAATTAACTTTTATTTCATTGCAATCAGGGCCGTAGAAATCCCTGATCCAAGGGCACGATTTTAACATCGAGAAACGGGTGGATTGGGAGCGGGGGACATTCAAAATCGCAGCCATTTCAGACCTGCCCCCAACCCGCCCATTTCCGGTTTTCACCGGGGTGGGACGAGGGGCGGGCGACCAACCCGCTCCCAGGAGTTGGTGACTAAAACCTTTCAAGGAGGCTGCGGGCCTCAATTTTTGCAGATTTTGCAATTTCAACCCTCGGGGGCCAGGATTCCCGGGCCTTCCCCTTCACGCCACACGAAAGGAGGTGAGAAGGCCCGAAACTGCCGGTAAGTGCCTTTCTGGCACAGCTTGTGGGCCCGGAGGAGCAGGAGTGCTTCCCCGAGGCTCAACAAGCCCTACCTGCACCGACCCCCGCAAAGATCGCGAACCCCCCCTCCTCCATCTTTGACACCCACCTAACTTCAACTTCACGGACTCCCTCCCCGATCTCCGACCCCCCCCACGATTGCGGACCCCCCGCGATGACCCCGACCATCCCGCCCCGTGATTGACCCCGATCCCTCCCCCCACGACTGACTTTCCCCCCCCCCCCGTGACCCCCATGCCCACTGGTACCCCCATGCCCACCAGTGCCCCCATGCCCCCCTGTACCCACCCATGATCCCCCCTCCCATCCATACAAATACCTGAAGACTTTACCTTTCCACGTCCGCTCCCTGGCTGGTCCCCCGTCTGACTGAGACCAGCCTGTCAATCAGACCGGTCAGTCAGAGGGCAAAACTGACAAAAAAAATAAAAGATGTCCTTACGTCAAAATCATAAGGACGTCCGGGAAACCCATACCTCGGGCTCGGGGTCAAAATCATGCCCTAAGTTTTCAAATTCTGCTTGATCCTAAATATCGTGGCCTGATTTATATTTCAGGGAGAGATCAACATCAGAACTTATAAATGTCACAATCGCGAGTGAATGGTACCATAGCTCACCCCATAAACATCTAACTGGTTACATACTGGGGCAGAAATTCATCTGTGGCCGTTTTTGAAAATCTCTCGATCTCAGTCTTGAACATTTCAATTGATCCCTGCCATCCACAGCTTTTTGGGGGAGAGAGTTCCAGATTTCCACTCCCCTTTGTGTGAAGAAGTGCTTCCTGACATCACCCCTGAACGGCCTGGCTCTAATTTTAAGGTTATGCCCCCTTGTTCTGGACTCCCCCCACCAGAGGAAATAGTTTCTCTCTATCAACCCTATCAAATCCTTGTCATTTTTAACACCTCAATTAGATCACCCCTTAATCTTCTAAATTCGAGGGAATACAAGCCCAGTCTGTGCAACCTGTCCTCATAATTTAACCCTTTTAGCCCTGGTATCATTCTGGTGAATCTGCGCTGCACCCCCTCCAAAGTCAATATATCCTTCCTGAGGTGCGGTGCCCAGAACTGAACGCAGAGAGCGCTAAATTGGGCCGTGTAGCTCCCGTTGTTTCGGCACTACACGGCCTCTCCGACATCCAAGATGGCGTCTTGGATGCGCACGCACTTTTCCTGCCTGACGTGCGCCAGACGCCATCTTGGGTATAGGAGTTAGCGCAGGCGCAGATAACGAACGCTGGAATCATGTAAAGTAGGGAGAAAATGGCTTCAATCAGTGTGCAACGCTGATTTAAAGTGATAGACACCATTTTGGGACTTAACGCTCAACTCAACGCACAGTGTTAACCCCGACCATCTGAACGTGTCTTAGAGTGTCTGGAGGACCCCCCACCACCGCTATTTAAAGGGACCAGGCAGCATTTACAGGTCAGTGGCTGGATTATTGCCTCTGGCTGCCGAGACATTTGTAACTGATTCTGGAGATCTCCTACACTTGAATGCTAGGACGTGGGGACATAGTCTAACATTTAGAGCCAGGACGTGCAGGAGTGAAGTTAGGAAATGCTTCTACACGCAAAGGGTGGGAGACGTTTGGAACTCTCTTCTACAGACGGCAGCTGATGCTCGCTCACTTGTGAGTGTTAAATCTGAGATTGATAGATTTCTGTGAGCCAAGGGTATTATGGGATATGGGGCTAAGGTGGGTATATGGAGTTAGGTCACAGGTCCACCGTGATCTCATTGAATGGTGGAACAGGCTCGAGGGGCTAAATGCCACGGCCACTTGTTGTCTCTTCATATGCGCCACCTTCTCCTGCAAGAAAGCGGGACGTGTGCCTGGGTGATGTGCCTGTCATGGTTGAATAGCTGCCATTGTGTGTGGCCTGTGAGTTGTGGGTGGGCGGCTTGAAACAGTGGTAATGTGTAAGGGTGAGAGGAAGCATCTGATGGGAAGAGTCGAGCACTGATGGAAAGTGTTTATTGGTATGTGGGTGATGGGGGGTTGTGGTGCATGGTGCAGTTGGTAGGAGACACCACTTGACAGTTGACCTCACTCACCTTGACCACTCGTGTCAAAGCACTGAACTTCTTCCTGCACTGCATCCATGTTCATGATGTTGTGCGCCTGGCATTGACTTCGTCCCCCACTGCCTCCCACTGCCTTTAGAGTATATGTCTGGAGGGCCTCTTACCCCCCCACCCCACCCCTGCGGATATAGAATGTCCCTCCTTCTGTCCTCCTCTTGCACCGAAGTTCTGAACCTTGGTGCATGCTCTCTCGCAGACCTGGTACCAACTCAGATCAGCAGATTGGTGAGGTCTGCCGTGCAGATTGGAGGATGTGGGATTTAGCAGTGCGCAACCTTTATTCAATGTTTTAACATAACTCATCAGTGTGTAAACACAGGGATGGGATCTGCATCTGTGTTTTACGTGTGCGATGTCTGATCTCTGTTCAGACTCCATGCAGACAGTAGACTGTTATTTTCAGCAAATAACAGGTACCAGCTCCCTTTAAGAGATTTCCAAGAAACATCCTCCCTTTAAGAGATTGCGCTCCCCCTGGTGGTGGAAAGTGTGAATTGCATCGATTCCCCGGGCACAGCACGGAATGGAACGCCGATTGCGGGTAAATGCTCCCTTGGGTCCAATCTTGCGTGCTGCCTGCGCAGGGTCCACGGGCACGGGGTGTCGTGTTAACACCGCCCAAAACGGACCCTTATCGAATTTTTCCCCCAGTATCTCCAGATGGGGTCTGCCCAAGACTCTGTACAACTGAAGCATCACTTCCTCCCCTTTGTATTCCAGCCCCCTCGAGATAAAGGCCAACAGTCCAATAGCCTTTTTGATTACTTTTTATACCTGTCTATAGCTTTTATTGATTTGTGTACACGGATACCCAAATCCCTTTGCTCTTCCACAATTTTACCCACTCACTGAGTCTGTCTGTGTCCCTGTGTAACTTCCTGCTCCCATCCACACAACTTACTCTGCCTCCTAATTTAGTGTCATCTGCAAACTTGGATATACAACTCTCTCTTCCTTCATCCAAGTCATTAATATTTATGGTGAAACGCTGAGGACCCAGTACAGATCCCTGGGGAACACAACTTGTCACATCCCGCCAATCAGAGAATGAACCATTGATCCTCACTCTGTCTCCAACCTCTCGACTAATTTCCTACCCACGTCACAAGGCTGCCTCCAACTCCTTGCGACTCAATGTATGGAAGGGATGGGACCTTTAACTAGCGCTGCTGCAGGGCCCTTGCTCGCCCGATAGCGCTGTGATTATCTGAGCGGGTTTATCACCGAGCGAGTCAGGTACTGGGGCAGCTCAACTTCACAAAACAGTCCCACAACAAGTGTAGGGCCTCCATTTAAATATATCTGCTTCCCCGCGCACTGCTCGATTGCCTCCGGAGGAGCCCGACCCAATATGGCGGGCGATGCAGAACTGGAATATGCCAGTGTACGCTGCCTGCCCTATTGACCCGTACGGGCCGGTTTTACGCCTGTAAAACGGACGCAGCGTGATCGAATTTCTGAGTTCAAATCCCACCAGGGCAAGTTGTGAAATTGAATTCGGTCAGTCTGGTAATTTTGAGGGCTCGAACCAGGAAAGAGAAATGGTCATAAAAATGCAGCTGTTGACGAATGTCCTTCAGGGAAGGGAACCTGAGAGGCCCTACCGAGTCTGGCCTACACGTGACTCCACTCCGACACTACAAGGTTCATTCAATGACCACTGGAGTTAACACAGTTGCTTCAGTGAGAATTCACCACCTTCTAGGGGAAACTAGGGATGGCCAATTAATGTGGGAGTTGCATCATCTGCATCCCTGAGAGCAAATATAAAAAAACAAATCCTGTGAAATATTAGTGCTGAACTCACTAACAGGTTTGCATGAAAATCCTCATCTGTGATTTTAATGAAAGTGTTAATTTGTTTGCGTGTTAACCCCTTCATCATTTCCCGTCCTTTGCAAAACTGTGTGAAAGAAAAAAGAACTCGCATTTATATAGCGCCTTCCACAACCTCAGGACGTCCCAGATTAAATACTTTTGAAGTGTTACTGTTGTAATGTAGGAAATGCAGCAGCCAAATTACACACAGCAAGATCCACAAACAGCAATGTGATAATGAGCAGGTCATCTGTTAACGTGGTTTTAGTTGAGAGATAAATATTGGCCAGGACACTGGGGAGAACTCCCTTGCTCTTTGAATAGTGGCCAGGGGATCTTTTAAGTTCACCTGAGAGGGCCTCGGTTTAACATCTCATCCAAAAGAAGGCATCTCTGACAGTGCAGCACTCCCTCAGCACTGGCACTGGAAGTGTCAGCGTGGATTTTGTGATCAAGTCCCTGGAGTGGGACTCGAACCCACGACCTTCTGACTCAGAGGGGAGAATGCTGCCCACAGACACAGCTGACATTATGCACAAGGAGAGTACTTATTAAAACCAACTCTGGCATCAGGGGATACCTCGTTACTGAAGCCCAGGTGTAAGAACGCAGGCTTGGAACAAACTCATCAAACACCCACCCCACAAAAATACCACCAGATCTTTCCAACAGTTGCTGTGTTCCTCTGCTACAGTCCAAGAGTTGGTGGCCAGCTCTGGGTATCAGTGTTTTTACAGACATGTCACATTTGAATAGTCCCGTAATGAAATGATAAACCTGCAACAACCTAGGAAACGCAGGACACTCGTTCTCCGCAGAGAGGGACATTATCCAGCTGGATACTGTGGCCTATCTTTCAGGGGGGGAAATTGATCATTCCTCTCACAGTTTAAAGATTATACAGGTCAGGAACAAGTCTGCAGCTGCTCACTTGCTTTGTCAGCTGGACTCAGGCCAAATGGAGGGGAGCGAGTGTGAGAAAGGGAGGTGGAAGAACGCAGTGCTGATTATATTTAAAATGTTCCATGGCAAAGGAAGAATCTGAGTAAGAATTAAGGCACCATCCCTTCTTAAAGACAAAGGGTCTATTTTATATAAAAGGAAGTTCCTTTTTATCCCCCAAATATCGTAAATCTTGCAGATGTGCTGTGCAATATTTAAAATGCTCTCTTTTTCTGGAATTTTCTCCCTTCCCCTGACGGTGCCAATCTCTCTTGCGCGTCCCCGATTTTCATCGCTCCACCATTGGCGGCCGTGTCTTCAGCTGCCTCGGCCCCAAGCTCTGGAATTCCCTCCCTAAACCTCTCTAACTCTCTCTCCTCCTTTAAGACGCTCCTTAAAACCTACCTCTTTGACCAAGCTTTTGGTCGCCTGTCGTAATATCTCCTTATGTGGCTCGGTGTCAAATTTTGTTTGATAATCGCTCCTGTTAAAGGCGCTATATAAATGCAAGTTGTTGTTATTGATGAAGCTTCGAAAATCACATCAGTGTATTGGACACTGATCGAGAGGAAAGAGTCTGAAGGAAGATTTGTTTCCATTCAAGAGTCAAAAGAATGTATTTTTGAAAAGTCTGTGCTGCCCCAACAAAGAAATTGGATAATTACAGCCAGCAGATCGCAACTTCAAAAAATACATAACCAGGGACAAATGACTGGGAAAATGGGGAACGAGAGCAATCCGGATTCTGTTAGATTGATGCAGTCCCTGAGGTATAGAGGAGATTATGAAGATGTAGCCTGAGGGAGGGACAGCCAAGTGGATCTTATGAGAGTCAGTCTCAAATAAATAACAAACAGGTATCAGATGGAATTGCAATTCATCACTCCTCAGAGTGTAATTACGCTGTAAAATATGATATTCTCAGTGGGAATCATCTGCAATCCCAACTACCAAAACTCATCTGTTTGAAACAGAACCAACGGATACTGTGCATCCCAAATTAAGGCCTTTGAGTAAGTTTTCAAATTGTAGAAGCATGACCAGAAAATAAATTCAGTTTGCTCAGACCAAGGGCCGGGTTTCTCGAGTGCGTGAAACTGCAAGAGTATTCATGTAACATAAGAACAGGAGGAGGCCATTCAGCCCCTCGAGCCTGTTCCACCATTCGATTAGATCATGGCTGATCTGTATCTTAACTCCATTTACCCGCCTTGGTTCCATAACCTTTAATACTCTTACCCAACAAAAATCTATCAATCTCAGTCTTGAAATTTTCAGTTGACCCCCAGCCTCAACAGCTTTTTGGGGGAGAGAGTTCCAGATTTCCACTCCCCTTTGTGTGAAGAAGTGCTTCCTGACATCACCCCTGAACGGCCGAGCTCTAATTTTAAGGTTCTGCTCCCTTGTTCTGGACTCCCCCCACCAGAGGAAATAGTTTCTCTCTATCTACACTATCAAATCATTTATTAATCATCTTAAACATCTCGATTAGATCACCCCTTAATCTTCTATACTCGAGGGAATACAAGCCCATTCTATGCAACCTGTCCTCATAATTTAACCCTTTTAGCTCCAGTGTTATTCTGGTGAACCTGCTCTGCACCCCCTCCAAGATCAATATGGTGCACTGTTCTGTTTCATCTCACTGAAACGTATAAAATTCTGACAGGGCTAGACAGGCTGGATGCAGGGAGGATGTTTCCCCTGGCTGGGGGGTCCTGAACGAGGGGTCACAATCTCAGGATACGGGGTAGGACATTTAGGTCTGAGATGAGGAGAAATTTCTTCACTCAGAGGGTGGTGAACCTGTGGAATTCTCTACCACAGAAGGCTGTGGAGGCCAAATCACTGAATATATTTAAGAAAGAGCTGGATAGATTTCTAGACACAAAAGGCACCAAGGGGTATGGAGAGAGAGCAGGAATATGGTATTGAGATAGAGGATCACCATGATCATATTGAATGGCACAGCAGGCTCGAAGGGCCGAATGGCCTACTCCTGCTCCTATTTTCTATGCTGTCAAAGGGCAAAAGGCCATGGCTCCCACCCGAGAGCACGCATCCGAAAAACAGCCCCCCGTCAAAGGATACTTTAAAACAAAACGGAGTGAGAAAGAATTTCTAGACTATGGAATGCCCAATGGTCTAAGATATAAAAATATCGGCCACAAGTGGAAACAAAGTCAGGCGGAAATCGGGGGGGGGGGGTGTAAATTGGGCGGGGTGTAAATTTACACAAGACGCATGGGGCCGACCTTCCGGTCAATGGGATCTTAACGCCGGATAGTTTGAAAAAAGGTCAACAGGCGAAACTCACTGGGGCAATTAGAATAACACAGAAAACAAATAACAGGGGTGCATATTACTTATGATGGGTTTAAATCACTGGAAGGGAGGGATCGGCATATTAGTGAAATGGTACAACCTGCATTTATATAGCGCCTTTAACGTAGTAAAACATCCCAAGGCCCTTCACAGGAGCGATTATCAGACAAAATTTGACACCGAGCCACATAAGGAGATATTAGGACAGGAGACCAAAAGCTCGGTCAAAGAGGTAGGTTTTAAGGAGCGTCTTAAAGGAGGAGAGAGAGGCGGAGAGGTTTAGGGAGGGAATTCCAGAGCTTAGGGCCTCGGCAGCTGAAGGCACGGCCGCCAGTGGTGGAGCGATTAAAATCGGGGATGCGCAAGAGGCCAGAATTGGAGGAGCGCAAAGATCGCGGAGGGTTGTAGGGCTGGAGGAGGTTACAGAGATAGGGAGGGGTGAGGCCATAGAGGGATTTGAAAACAAGGAAGAAAATTTTAAATTTGAAGCATTGCAGGTCCAGGGACCAATGTTGGTCAGCGAGCACAGGGGGTGATGGGTGAATGGGACTCGGTGCGAGTTAGGATACGGGCAGCAGAGTTTAGGTTGAGCTAAAGTTTACGGAGGGTGGAAGAACATAAGAACATAAGAACATAAGAAATTGGAGCAGGAGTAGGCCAATCGGCCCCTCGAGCCTGCTCCGCCATTCAATAAGATCATGGCTGATCTGATCCCAACCACAAATCTAAAGAACACAAGAAGTCGGAGCAGGACCCGGCCACATAGCCCCTGGGCCCTCTCCGCCACCCACAGGGCATTGACCGATCCGAACTCAGCTTCATGTCCAATTTCCTGCCCGCTCCCCATAACCCCTAATTCCCTTTACTTCTAGGAAACTGTCTATTTCTGTTTTAAATTTATCTAATGATGTAGCTTCCACAGCTTCCTGGGGCAGCAAATTCCACAGACCTACCACCCTCTGAGTGAAGAAGTTTCTCCTCATCTCAGTTTTGAAAGAGCAGCCCCTTATTCTAAGATTATGCCCCCTAGTTCTAGTTTCACCCATCTTTGGGAACATCCTTACTGCATCCACCCGATCAAGACCCTTCACAATCTTATATGTTTCAATAAGATCGCCTCTCATTCTTCTGAACTCCAATGAGTAGAGTCCCAATCTACTCAACCTCTCCTCATATGTCCGCCCCCTCATCCCCGGGATTAACCGAGTGAACCTTCTTTGTACTGCCTCGAGAGCAAGTATGTCTTTTCTTAAGTATGGAGACCAAAACTGTATGCAGTATTCCAGGTGCGGTCTCACCAATACCTTATATAACTGCAGCAATACCTCCTTGTTTTTATATTCTATCCCCCTAGCAATAAAAGCCAACATTCCGTTGGCCTTCTTGATCACCTGCTGCACCTGCATACCAACTTTTTGATTTTCTTGCACTAGGACCCCCAGATCCCTTTGTACTGCAGTACTTTCCAGTCTCTCGCCATTAAGAAAATAACTTGCTCTCTGATTTTTCCTGCCAAAGTGCATAACCTCACATTTTCCAATATTATATTGCATCTGCCAAATCTCCGCCCACTCACCCAGCCTGTCTATATCCCCTTGCAGGTTTTTTATGTCCTCCTCACTCTCTACTTTCCCTCCCATCTTTGTATCATCTGCAAATTTTGATATGTTGCACTCGGTCCCCTCCTCCAAATCGTTAATATAGATTGTAAAGAGTTGGGGACCCAGCACCGACCCCTGTGGAACACCACTGGTTACTGGTTGCCAGTCCGAAAATGAACCATTTATCCCAACTCTCTGCTTCCTGTTTGATAACCAATCCTCCACCCATGCCAGAATATTACCCCCAATCCCGTGATTTTTTATCTTAAGTAATAATCTTTTATGTGGCACCTTGTCGAATGCCTTCTGGAAGTCTAAATACACTACGTCCACTGGTTCCCCTTTATCCACCCTATACGTTATATCCTCGAAGAACTCAAGCAAATTTGTCAGACATGACTTCCCCTTCATAAAGCCATGCTGACTTTGTCCTATTAAATTATGCTTATCTAAATGTTCCGTTACTGTCTCCTTAATAATAGACTCCAAAATTTTACCCACCACAGATATTAAGCTAACTGGCCTATAATTTCCAGCCTTCTGCCTACTACCCTTTTTAAATAACGGTGTTACATTAGCAGTTTTCCAATCTGCCGGGACCTCTCCTGAGTCCAGGGAATTTTGGAAAACTATCACCAAAGCATCCACAATCCCTACTGCCACTTCCCTCAAGACCCTAGGATGGAAGCCATCAGGTCCAGGGGATTTATCCGCCTTGAGTCCCATTATTTTACTGAGTACCATCTCTTGAGTGATTTTAATCGTATTTAGCTCCTCCCCCCGAGAGTCCCCTGTTTGTCCAGTGTTGGGATATTCTTAGTGTCCTCTACTGTGAAGACGGGAGGCCGGCCAGGAGAGCATTAGAGTAGTCGATTCTGGAGGTAACAAAAGCAAGGATGAGGAAGGATTTGTTCCTATAATTACCCAGGCAGTAACTGGTTGATATCAGAAATGGGATTAGATGGACAGCTGCAGTTGAAGAGCGAACACCAGTACAAGTACAATGGGCTGAATGGCCTCCTTCTCTGCTGTAATTTCTATGATTCTGTAGGGTAGATTTTCCATTTGCACAGTTTGAGATGCCAGGAACATGTCCCAGGATTTCAGGAGCAAAGATCAGTGGGTCCACAGGCTGGTCTACCCCGCGGGAACCCACTCTCTAGGCTTCTGAATTCCCATTACGTTGACCCCTTATGTGTTCCGAGGGCAAATAGAGGCCAAAGGAAGAGGCAATATCAGAGAGTGAGTCACCACAAGTCCCTCATGCATTCATTTGCAGGCTGTTACAGAACAGTATTCACTGAGCTTGGGGTATCGTCAGTGATAAAATATCGGAACAAAAGACATTTACAGCACAGAAGACCATTTGGCCCATCCTGCATATGCCGGCTCTTTGCTTTCTCCATGTTACTTAGAATTACATCGAATGTACAGCACAGAAACAGGCCATTCGGCCCAACAGGTCCATGCTGGTGTTTATGCTCCACACGAGCCTCCTCCCTCCCTACTTCATCTCACCCTATCAGCATATCCTTCTATTCCTTTCTCCCTCATGTGTTTATCCAGCTTCCCCTTAAATCCATCTACACTATTCACCTCAACTACTCCTTGTGGGAGCGAGTCCCACATTCTCACCACTCTCTGGGTAAAGAAGTTTCTCCTGAATTCCCGATTTGTTATATGTATTTGTTAGACCATCCTAAAATGTTCCACAATTAAATGATATCAGCGATCTCTCGGTATTTCGGTAAATGGATGTTCTGTGTCGAGGGCCTTAAAATAGATGGAAATAAAAAGCAGGATTCAAAAGGCTCTTTCAGAGAGAAATCTAATTACACTCTGATCAGCGTGACAGGGACATGTGACAGTGTGAGACTGTCTCCCCCGGTCTCCCTCGCACCACAGACAAACAGCAGGTCACCTTCCATCCATCTGTTCTGGGCGAGCAGAGTGTGTTTGTTTAATGTAACACTTTTTTATAAACCGCACCAGAGTTTGAAGTGCAGTCCCCAACATCCGCTGCTTATTTCCCTAAGGTTTCCAGCAATAAGCAAATCTTTCAGAGCGACAATCTTAACAACAGCAACAACTTGCTCTTATTTTAATGTAGTAAAACGTCCTAAGGCAGGAGCGATTATCAAACTAAATTTGACACTGAGCCACATAAAGAGATATTAGGACAGGTGACCAAAAGCTTGATCAAAGAGGTAGGTTTTAAGGAGAGTCTTAAAGGAGGAGAGAGAGGTGGAGAGGGAATTCCAGAACTTAGGGCCTAGACGGCTGAAGGCACGGCCGCCAATGGTGGAGTGAGGAAAATCGAGGATGCGCAGGAGACCGGAATTGGAGGAGCGCAGAGATCTCGGAGGGTTGTAGGGCTGGAGGAGGTTACAGAGATAGGGAGGGGCGAGGCAGTGGAGGGATTTGAACACCAGGATGAGAATTTTAAATTTGAGGCCTTGCTGGGCTGGGTCCCAACGTCGGTCAGTGAGCACAGAGGCAGACGGGGCCTCGGTTTATAGTCTCATCCGAACAACGGCATCTCCGACAGTGCAGCACTCCCTCAGTACTGACCCTTCGACAGTGCAGCGCTCCCTCAGTACTGACACTCCGACAGTGAAGCGCTCCCTCAGTACTGACCCTCCGACAGTGCAGCGCTCCCTCAGTACTGACCCTCCGACAGTGCAGCGCTCCCTCAGTACTGACCCTCCGACAGTGCAGCGCTCCCTCAGTACTGACCCTCCGACAGTGCAGCGCTCCCTCAGTACTGACCCTCCGACAGTGCAGCGCTCCCTCAGTACTGACCCTCCGACAGTGCAGCGCTCCCTCAGTACTGACCCTCCGACAGTGCAGCGCTCCCTCCGTACTGACCCTCCGACAGTGCAGCGCTCCCTCAGTACTGCCCCTCCGACAGTGCAGCACTCCCTCAGTACTGACCCTCCGACAGTGCAGCGCTCCCTCAGTACTGACCCTCCGACAGTGCAGCGCTCCCTCAGTACTGACCCTCCGACAGTGCAGCGCTCCCTCAGTACTGACCCTCCGACAGTGCAGCACTCCGTCAGTACTGACCCTCCGACAGTGCAGCGCTCCCTCAGTACTGACCCTCCGACAGTGCAGCATTCCCTCAGTACTGACCCTCCGACAGTGCAGCGCTCCCTCAGTACTGACCCTCCGACAGTGCAGCGCTCCCTCAGTACTGCACTGGGAGTGTCAGCCTGGGTCCTGTGCTCAAGTCTCTGGAGTGGGATGTGAACCCAGGACTGTCTGACTCAGAGGCGAGAGTGCTGCCCACTGAGGATGATGAGGATTGCAGGACTCTGGTGCAGAGGTTAGGGACCTGCTGTGTTTTAGTTTAATCTGCTGACTCTGAGATGTGGTTTTAAATTTAAACACAAGCCCACATCAAAGCCGAAATATATCGTGGATCCAAATTTAGTACGGGAATCGAAATATCCCAATCAGGAAGCAGCTAGTACCTCAGGTCTCAATCCTTTTAATCTAGCGAGGTGTATCTCACAAATATTAACCAAACCTCTTTATCTGACCTCGCTATGTGCCAGTTTGTTCTGCAATGAGATCTTTCTCTCAGACCTGCCGCACAAGAATACCAGTGTGTTAAGGAATGTTAGATTTTTGCTTTATCCAGTTGTGATCAACAGGGTCACTTTGTTGTGCTGCCAAATCACCAGAAAAACAACAACAAAGGGTTTGGTGAGGATAAATCACAAGCCGTAAATTCCCCACGGCTTGTGGAATACTGTGGGGGTTTTTTTTACTTTCCCTTCAACAATAAATCACAGCACAAACTGACATTTTATTGAAAAATAAAAAGGAGAATTCCTGGATATTTCCAGGTGATTTTCATACAGCAAGGGTAAATATTCAGAGACTCCGCTGCTGGTTTTAAAGCTAATGGCCAGAGAATCGGGCGTGCTGCAGATCGAGAAACGGTGCTCCCTCCTGTTGGCTAAGACTCCATGTTGGGAGCACAGTCTCTTTGCACGTTTACATGTGTAAGGGGGAAACTTTGTCAAATAGTGAACTGAGGGAGTCTTTCCCCAGTGCACACTAGGCATTAGCTGACGCTCCCAGTGCAGTACCGAGGGAGTGCCGCACTGTCAGAAGTGCCATCTGTCGGATGAGACGTTAAACCGACGCCCCGTCTGCCCTCTCAGGTGGACGTAAAAGATCCCATGGCACTATTTTGAAGGAGAACAGGGCAGTGTCCGGGGGCCAATATTTATTCCTCAACCAACATCACTAAAGAAACAGATTATCTGGTCATTATCTCATTGCTGTTTGTGGGATCTTGCTGTGTGCAAATTGGCTGCCACGTCTCCTACTTCATTGGCTGTCAAGCAGTTTGGGACGCCCTGAGGTGGTGAAAGGCGCTATATAAATGCAAGTTCCTTCTTTTTCTAAAAGAATAGAACACACCAATGCAAAGCATGCAGTACAACTGTGCATTAAGATACAGACAGGTTTCTAACTGCTGCGTAAGGACATAGGAATTTACAGGACTGGGTGAAAACTGAGCACCAGGCTGGCCCCAAATTAATGGTTCATGTCGACAAATGAGGTGCAGCTGCCATGTGATTGCCCAGAGATGGTAGCAGGGCATACTCAGATTGCCAGGTCGGCATGGCATGTACCGCACTGTTAGACGCTCGACCCAGTCACTGTCTCACGGCTAAAACATTTCCTCAGTTATTCTACAGCTGGGAGTTGGAACTTGCCAAGTCAGACTCAAACCCTAAATCATACTTTCTGTTTTAGCCTTTACCAGTTAATAAGTCACAGGGTGCTACGTTAACCATTATTCACCAGCCATGTTGCTTGGTATTACTGGTAGTTAAGTAAAGTCTGTGATCTGTTACCGCAGCCTTATATGGAAGTTGTGAATTACTATTTGCAGCATTTCTATCTGTTACCCCATCGTCCAGCAGTAACCAGCGTCAGGCAGAAATCTCCAATAAAGCCGGTTCGTACTTCAGATTTTGCTAAGGTTTGTAGATGTTGAGAAACATGTTGGAAGCTCCACCAGACCCCACCAGACCCCACCCTACCTCTACACACGATGGGCACAGCAATCCCAAACCACCAGAGTACCAGCCAGTACAATGGCACTGAATCTCCACTGTCAGATACAGCAGACAAACATAATCAGCGTCCATTAGAAACGCAGGGCAGCGGGTTTAGCAAGACAGCAATGGATTCAGAGGAGCCCCGTCAGATACCAAGCTATGAACTGGCGATGCTGTACAGTGTGTTTTGTGCAAAAGAAGGTCACAGCTTTGACTGAGACGCTCGCACTGGGCGGAAACAGAAGGGTGATTCCATACTGCCGTGCTCATAGTGAAGAGCAACACTCTCGGGAGAATCTCGCCGGAAATCCGGGCTGTGCTTTTCTGAACAACTTTTTTAAAAACAAATTCTCCGTTCTATTGCCTCTCTGTAAAGCCTGGGTATGTCCAAGATTAGGCTGCCGAGGCCCTACAGAGGGTGCAGAGGAGATTTACTAGAATGGCACCAGGGATGAGGGACTGGAAAAGCTGGGATTGTTCTCCTTAGAGCAGAGAAGGTTAAGGGGAGATTTAATAGAGGTGTTCAAAATTATATGGGGTTTTGACAGACTAAATAAGGAGAAACTGTTTCTAGTGGAGGAGGGTCGGTAACCAGAGGACACAGATTTAAGGCAATTGGCAAAAGAATCAGGGGGGAGATGAGGAGAAATGTTTTTACTCAGCGAGTTGTTATGATCTGGAATGCGCTGCCTGAAAGGGCGGTGGAAGCAGATTCAATAATAACTTTCAAAAGAGAATTGGATAAATAATTGAAGGGGAAAAATTTGCAGGGCTATGGGGAAAGAGCAGGGAGAGTGGGACTAATTGGACAGCTCTTTCAAAGATGGGGACGATGGGCCGAATGGCCTCCTTCTGTGCTGTATCATTCTATGATCCTATGATTTGAATACAGATTCATTACCTGTGGAGACTTTCCCAGCATCTATCTCACACACTCCGACACTGGATGCAAGGAAACATTTCTCTCCGATCGATTGGAAAATCATGGGCTGTACACTGGCCATTTCGCACTGATATCACCCACTGATATCGCCCACTGATATCGCCCACTGATATCGCCCACTGATATCGCCCACTGATATCGCCCACTGATATCGCCCACTGATATCGCCCACTGATATCGCCCACTGATATCGCCCACTGATATCACCCACTGATATCACCCACTGATATCACCCACTGTACTCTGCAGACAGCCATTAATCTGACTGACTCCTGTGTTTGTCAAAGTAACTTGTTTTGTAGAAATGTCCTTCTGATATTCGCCACCAGCCTTTCTGATAATGTAATATCCAGGTCCTGAATGGGGCTTTAGGCATTTTTACTAGAATCCTGGAACTCCCTTCCTAACAGCACTGTGGGAGAACCTTCACCACACGGACTGCAGCGGTTCCGGAAGGCGGCTCACCACCACCTTCTCAAGGGCAATTAGAGATGGGCAATAAATGCCGGCCTCACCAGCAACACCCATCCAATGAGCAAATATAAAAATAAAATCATCCCTTGTGTGTAAAGGATAGAATGATGCTGTATCCTCACCTTAATAAACACAGGGGCATCCACTATAACAAAATCACAACAAAGTCATCCGTTTAAAGATCTAATCCAATCAAAAATAAATTCCATGCTGATTATCTTGGACACCATTCCCATGAAACCATCAAAATTCTGCAGCAACGTAATCGATACAGACTTCCAATTCCAGACTGCTTCCTCGCACCAAGTTCATTTAAACTAAACATCTGCATCAAACAGAAAGCTGGTGTATGTAAAAAGTGGTTGTGAAAGCTTGCGGTGTCTCCTTCTGTCAATGTTTATGTTGAGTGCATTATCCATGAGTAGGGTGTAAACACTGAATGAGACTGAGTCTGCCTGCTTTGTGTCATTTTACTTTGTGAGTTGTAAATTCCAGAAACAGGCAGCAGCAGCAGGAACCGTGGGCTTCAAGCAAAGGTCCCTGGTCACAGGGCGGAGTTACAGTCTGGCAGAATGCATCGCTGGGTTTCTCTGGGTGGGCTCAGTAGAACAACACTGGTAAACTCCCTTGGGTTTAGAAAAGTGAAGGGTGGTCTGATCAAGATATTTAAAATGTTAAGGGAATGCGATAAGGTAAAGAGAGAGAAACTATTTCCTCTGGTGGGGGGAGTCCAGAACAAGGGGGCATAACCTTAAAATTAGAGCTCGGCCGTTCAGGGGTGATGTCAGGAAGCACTTCTTCACACAAAGGGGAGTGGAAATCTGGAACTCTCTCCCCCAAAAAGTTCTTGAGGCTGGGGGTCAATTGAAAATTTCAAAACTGAGATTGATAGATTTTTGTTGGGTAAGGGGATTAAAGGTTATGGAACCAAGGCAGGTAGATGGAATTGAGATTAGGGTTGCCAACCCTCCAGGATTGGGCTGGAGTCTCAAGGAATTGAAGATTAATCAAGGGATATGGAGCAAAGGCGAGTCGATGGAGTTAAGATACAGATCAGCCATGATCTAATGGAATGGCGGAACAGGCTCGAGGGGCTGAAAGGCCTCCTCCTGTTCCTAAGTCTGGGTCGATGGAGTGACCTAAAGAAGGGGAACGATGAGGAGAAAGTGATAACACGAGTAATTTTACTAACACTGTTTCTATTTTCTACTCTTTAATATGATTCAATAAGAAGAAAGGAAGATCTATAGGAAGATTATTACCCAATGGATTTGGATTTCAAAAAAAACAAATACTACTCTGTAAAAATAATAATTATTGCCAATCCTGGCCGCTGTCTCATTCTACCCGCACAAGCCTTTATTCTGCTCATTGGCCCCTACGTTCCAGTTCTGATTTGGACTCTCTCCATACTTTCACTCACACGGAAGTTAGCTTCTGAAGGCAAGCCGGCACTCCCTACGATTAGGGACTATGACCTGATGCACGGAATATCTAGGATGTAGGGTGACCGATGACCGATGACTTCTCCGCTCAGGACAGTCCAATTTCCTGGAGAGATCCAAAAACAGGCCTTGGGCCCCTCATTAGCATCTGCAAGGGGCCTAATATCCGTTTTAGGTGGCCACTCTGGATGCCTGAAAAATGGTCCGTCCCAATATCTGGTCGTAGGTCTTTCAGCCAAAGGGCTTTGGTCCCCAAAATTGGTCCTCGTTGTGCCCGATTTATGCCCATAAAACAGGCGCAATGATGTCTAATTTTTATCCCTTGATTTCTCACCAGTGCCTTTAAATAGTTCCACAAGAATAAAAGACTTGTATCCTAGTAGATTCCTACAGAAGCTTTCTTAACTTGGACCATGTGTCTGTGATGAAAAGCTTTGATGTGAGACAGACACCTCACACACTCCCTTCAGCCTCTGATCTATCTGGTGGGATGGTGAGGGGAAGGAATTTATCAGTGTAAGTGGCCAGTCACAGTTAAAATACCCTCTCCTCTTTGATACATTACAACAGTGACTATACTTCAAAAGTACTTCACTGGCTGTAAAGTGCTTTGGGACGTCCTGAGGTCGTGGAAGGCACTGTATAAATTCAAGTCTTTCTTTTGATCCAGCTTGGGACAAGATAGACCTTCTCATTCACAATTTATCAAAACAGAGCCCCTTTAAAAATTTCGGGGCAGCTCCCCGGAGCCCTGACTTGGGCCTCGCACACACCTTCAGGACAAACTGCGAGTCTGCTAAACAGAACCAACCCCCTATCGAGACGCCCACCACAATTAATGGGCCTCCGAAGGGCTGGGGCAATTGGAAGAGCCGTAGGGCTGTGGGAAGAGGCCATTAAGACGGCCGTGAGCAATGTTATTTCTGCGACCTGGGTGGATTTGGAATCTGCAACTGTTTGTTATGTGATACGACTGTCTCTCTCCTTCTGACACATGCTTCTGTTTAAACAATTAGATTACTTTGCCTCAATGGGAGACTGCCTACAAACAGTTACATAAACAGGGATGAATCACTTCCTTTTGGGAGCGATGTGCAGTTTGCGGGTTCCCCCTTCAAGGAGCCCACAGACTTGATTTCCCAGCAAGCCATCACAGCAGGCAGTTTAAAATCGTTACAATCATGGCACAAGTTCCTTTAAGCGAAATATATATGATGTGGACAGTCTGCAAACAGACCCCTCCCCATTTACCCCAGCACTGACTAGGGTTACCAACCCTCCAGGAATGCCCTGGAGTCTCCAGGAATGCCCTGGAGTCTCCAGGAATTGAAGATTAATCTCCAGGACTCTGCTGGGAGGAAAAATCCAGGAAAAATATCATAGGGAAAAATCATTAGAAAAAAAATGTGTTTTTTTCATTTTCTTTGAATACTTTCATTTATTAGTTATAAAAATATTGGAAATGGGTAAAAGGTCTGTTTGACCATTCAGTCAAGATTAATCCAATCAGGTATCAAAGAGTCTGTTCGCTTTCCAATTGGCCGTGGGAAGGCGGTGGCACCTGGAGAATGGACCAATGGCGGGAGTGAGGGGACTGGGTGGTTCGAGGCGGGAGGTCATGTGATGAAACCTCCAGGAATAACCCCAGCCAGAGTTGGCAACCCCCACACCACGCTATCTTCAGCCACTGAGCAAGTATAATATTCTCTGGCCAAAGGGTTTGAATGTTTTACGATGTAGTGCTCCCAGCAATGAGCTTCCCGCAGCGGGAATTCAGGCTCAAAGATCAGCGCTGAATTCATGGCCCTGAGCTATTTTCTGTCAATAATCAAAGGGCAGCATGGAAAGCAACTTGTGATTTCCGTGGTTGTCTTTGATTCCTCTTCTAAGCTGGAGGAGCGCAATCTGGAGTGAGCAAAGCAAACGTGTGTCTCCGCACCCCACAGACGAGAGATTTTGCTTGTGGCAAGCTTCAAACCACCAAAAGGAAATGTAAAAGATTTTTTTAAAAATCCAATATATATGTTTCGCAGCTGAGGAAAGAATATTTACAGAGGGCAGTAGGAATGCGTTTCTACAGTGTTCATGTTTCAGGATCTGTTAACTTCACTGGCTGGCCTAAGACTGAAGACAAGAAGAAAAGTATTAGTCTGTCTTGGTAATCGATTAGTAGCCTCACACCCATTGTGTTGGGAAGTCTCTGGTCCTGTGCACTCAGCAGGGGGGGGCGCTGGACAGACCCTCCCCTCAGGTTGTGACGACATGGACAGAAACACAGACGGACAGTTCAGTTTTTAAACAGAAAGCTGTTAGGCGAGGCACTCGCCCTGACCTGCATTTATATAGTGTCGTTTCACATCCTCAGGTCGTCCCCAAATACTCCATAGCCAATGAAGTACATTACTGCAGAGGAATTTCTAGTGAATAATTGGCAGCGTTTCCCAGAGGCTGGATCACCGCTCGACATACAAATCTGACCACAGGGCAGGAAACATTGCCACCTTACAAAACCCGATGCAGCAGGTGACTTTTAAACATTGTGCGTTGATAAGGATAAAGTGCTGGGTTTCATTGGAAGTTTTGTTGCCAAAAGGTGTGGTCTGAGGGGGAGTCACCATTACATCTGTTGCAGTTTCCGAATAATCCCCTTTGAGTTGTTTGAGAGTTGTGATCGAGAAGTGACAGAGATCTCGCTATATGAAGTGTGAATGTCTGGTCTTTGACAATGCCTAGTAACTGACCACTGATAACAAGGTTATGTATTAACCCAGTAAATGAACAGCAACCACTGATAACAAGGTTATCAATTAACCCAGTAAATTAACAGTAACTGAAATACAGCCAAAGAGATCACTTCTGAAACATTTTTTCCAATTCCAAATTGAGAATAATTCACACTTTTGCAGAAAAATCTGAATTTTACCCAAGAAAGAAAGACTTGCATTTATATAGCACCTTTCACCACCTCAGGATGTCCCAAAGCGCTTTACAGCCAATTAAATACTTTTGAAGTGTAGTCACTGCTGTAATGTGGGAAACACAATTTGCACACAGCAAGATCCCACAAACAGCAATGTGATAATGACCAGATTAGGTGTTGGTTGAGGGATAAATACTGGCCAGGGCACCAAATCATCTCACTGGTTGCCTTTATCCCCTTTTAGATTAAAGCTCCATGTCTGTACAGCTTTAACGCTCATGTGACAAAGTTTGGAAGTTGCAGCAGAGTTCGACACATCTTTCGGTTTCTGGTTTTGCTGGTGAGAATGTGAGAATGGTCGGCTCGTCTCTTGATTATGTTCGTACACCACACTGCTCCTCCGGGTTGGTGGAGCGAGGTTCTTTCCTGCTCCGTGTCTGATTTATACACTGATTCAGTCTCTGGGAAATGCTCCCAATAATTCACCAGAAATGCTTCGACTGTAATGTGATTCACCAGTCGTGAATCTCTTTGGGACGTCCCTAGGGTGTGACGGGGGTTATATAAATGCAAGTTCTTTTCTTTCTTTGTTAATAAAAAGAAAAAATGCTGGAAGTACAAGAAAGAAGAGAGTCTTGCATTTATATAGTGCCTTTCACATCCTCGGGACGTCCCAAAGGACTTTACAGTACTTTTGAAGTGTAGTCACTGTTGTAATGTAGGAAGCACATCAGTCAATTTGCACAAAGCAAGATCCCACAAACAGCAAATGAGATAAATGAACAGCTTGGTGGTGACTGAGGGATAAACATTGGCCAGGACACCGGGAGAACTCACATGCTCTTCTTCAAATAGTGTCTTGGAATCTTTTATATTCACCCGAGAGGGCAGACGGGGACTTGGTTTAACATTCGAAAGATGGCACCTCTGACGGTGCGGCGCTCCCTCCGTACCGCCCCTCCGACGCTCCCTCCGTACCGCCCCTCCGACGGTGCGGCGCTCCCTCCGTACCGCCCCTCCGACGCTCCCTCCGTACCGCCCCTCCGACAGTGCGGCGCTCCCTCCGTACCGCCCCTCCGACGGTGCGGCGCTCCCTCCGTACCGCCCCTCCGACAGTGCGGCGCTCCCTCCGTACCGCCCCTCCGACGCTCCCTCCGTACCGCCCCTCCGACGGTGCGGTGCTCCCTCCGTACCGCCCCTCCGACGCTCCCTCCGTACCGCCCCTCCGACGCTCCCTCCGTACCGCCCCTCCGACGCTCCCTCCGTACCGCCCCTCCGACGCTCCCTCCGTACCGCCCCTCCGACGCTCCCTCCGTACCGCCCCTCCGACGGTGCGGCGCTCCCTCCGTACTGCCCCTCCGACGCTCCCTCCGTACCGCCCCTCCGACGCTCCCTCCGTACCGCCCCTCCGACGCTCCCTCCGTACCGCCCCTCCGACGCTCCCTCCGTACCGCCCCTCCGACGCTCCCTCCGTACCGCCCCTCCGACGCTCCCTCCGTACCGCCCCTCCGACGGTGCGGCGCTCCCTCCGTACTGCCCCGGAGTGTCGGCCTAGATTATGGGCTCAAGTCTCTGGATTGGGGCTTGAACATCATTGACAAGGCCAGCATTTCCTGCCCGTTCCCTAGTTGCCCCGATAGCAGTTTGATCCAACTGAGTGTCTCGCTAGGCCACTTCAGAGGGCAGTTACTTTTACTGACACCAGTTTTTACTTGTATCAGTAAAAGTGACCGTGAAGCTGTCGGATTGTTGTGAAAACCCAACTGTTTCACTAACGTCCTTTTAGGGAAGGAAACCTGCCGTCCTTACCCGGTCTGGGCCTATATGTGACTCCAGTCCCACACCAACATGGTTGACTCTTAACTGCCCTCTGGAGTGACCGAGCAAGTCATTGGGTTGCATCAAACCACTAACGGGGCAACTAGGGATGGGCAATAAATGCCGGCCTTGCCAACAATGCTCACATCCCACGAATGAATTTTTGTTGGACTGGGGACACGGAGAGGACGGAGCCCCCGCCGCGGACCGGGGACACGGAGGGGACGGAGCCCCCGCCGCGGACCGGGGACACGGAGGGGACGGAGCCCCCGCCGCGGACCGGGGACACGGAGGTTTGACTGACTGTTGGGGAACTGATGGTCCCAGTGCTCGAGGCTCTTTGCTTTTTCTTTTTTGAGATTAAAAGTCTACCAAGGGGCCGCTACCAGAAAGAAGGATATTCAAAATCAAAAGAAAAATAACTCATTCTCAAATGACAAACAGAGAATACGTCACAATAAAATTCAGTAAACGCCGCATTGTGATGAATGAAATACAATGTTCACATTCACTGTAGAATCCAGAATACTGGAAAATGCTCCAAATAAAGTGTCAAAAATCTAAAGTTTCCAGTGGGGTCATGAAACCAAATCCTTCCAAACAGTAAATCTTGTCCCTTCAACAATTGTACCTCTTCAGCCTTTCATGGCTGTTTTTCCCTCCGACATGAGTGAAGGAATTTCACCTGTAGATCAAGGCTGAAAGCCGAGGGATTGGTCGGTCTCCACACACCATGGCCTCACATTCAGGGAAATTGCTGAGTTTTTTTTGAGGGTTGTGTCATCTTGTTTTGAAGCTGCTGTTCAGTTTTTGTTAGTTTTTGAGGTTGGTGTCTGGGGGTAAAGTGGGGAGGGGACAGGGGGAGCAATCTACTGCAGCAAACAGATAACTTAAGAATATTAGAAAAGGTTCGGACCCAAGATAATTCTATACACCAAAACAACAACAACTTGCATTTATATAGCGCCTTTAATGTAGTAAAACGTCCCAAGGCGCTTCACAGGAGCGATTATCAAACAAAATTTGACACCGAGCCACATAAGGAGATATTAGGACAGGTGACCAAAAGCTTGGTCAAAGAGGTAGGTTTTAAGAAGCGTCTTAAAGGAGGAGAGAGAGGCGGAGAGGTTTAGGGAGAGAATTCCAGAGCTTCGGGCCCAGGCAGCTGAAGGCACGGCCGCCAATGGTGGAGCGATGGAAATCGAGGATGCGCAAGAGGCCAGAATTGGGAGGAGCGCAGAGATCGCGGAGGGTTGTAGGGCTGGAGGAGGTTACAGAGATAGGGAGGGACGAGGCCATGGAGGGATTTGAAAACAAGGATGAGAATTTTTAAATTGTGGCAACGACAGGCCGAGAGCCAATTCATACTTTTAGTACCCCAACTCTCCCATCATAATGTCCAGCTGTACTTTGAACTAACCTCGTGCACCTATATAGAATCTTTATCACATCTCAAAGCACTTCACATACAATGAATTACCTATGGACCTCAGTTTAACGTTTCTTCGGAAAGATGGCACCTCCGACAGTGCAGCGCTCCCTCAGTACTGCCCCTCCGACAGTGCAGCGCTCCCTCAGTACTGCCCCTCCGACAGTGCAGCGCTCCCTCAGTACTGCCCCTCCGACAGTGCAGCGCTCCCTCAGCACTGACCCTCCGACAGTACAGCACTCCCTCAGTACTGCCCCTCCGACAGTGCAGCGCTCCCTCAGTACTGCCCCTCCGACAGTGCAGCGCTCCCTCAGCACTGACCCTCCGACAGTACAGCACTCCCTCAGTACTGCCCCTCCGATAGTGCAGCGCTCCCTCAGTACTGCCCCTCCAACAGTGCAGCGCTCCCTCAGCACTGACCCTCCGACAGTACAGCACTCCCTCAGTACTGCCCCTCCGATAGTGCAGTGCTCCCTCAGTACTGACCCTCCGACAGTGCAGCATTCCCTCAGTACTGACCCTCCGACAGTGCAGCGCTCCCTCAGTACTGCCCCTCCGACAGTGCGGCACTCCCTCAGTACTGCCCCTCCGATAGTGCAGCACTCCCTCAGTACTGACCCTCCGACAGTGCAGCATTCCCTCAGTACTGCCCCTCCGACAGTGCAGTGCTCCCTCAGTACATGACTGAACTGTCAACGTGGATTTTATGCTTAAGCCTCTGGAGTGGGGCTCGACACCACGACCTTCTGATTCAGAGGCAAGAATGCTACTTACTGAGCCAAGCTGACACTGACTATTAATATTAATATAAACACCTGCAGCAGGGTGTGGATGAATTATTCCCTTACACATTTGGAAGAGGTTTGCAAGGAATAGAACCTTCCACCTGGGAATGCTGTGAGCCTATCCTTAGGGTCAAATCCAATATGTTTACGCACCAACATCTGTTATAGTTCCAGGGGTGTAATGTAAAAACTCATTAGTTTCTCCAGCTGCATCAGGAAAGAGGACACTTTAAGTAAATTATAGCAACCCGCAGGAGTAAATTGGAATAAGTGTTGTGTATCAGTGTGAGTCTGTAATAAATGTAAGTGTATCACACAGGGATGTGTCATAATATGATTATTGTAAACAATTTTACAACACCAAGTTATAGTCCAGCAATTTTATTTTAAATTCACAAGCTTGTGAATTTAAAATAAAATTGCTGGACTATAACTTGGTGTTGTAAAATTGTTTACAATTGTCAACCCCAGTCCATCACCGGCATCTCCACATCATAATATGATTAGGCAGAGTCAACATGGTTTTATGAAAGGGAAATCGTGTTTGACAAATTTATTAGAGTTTTTTGAGGATGTAACTAGCAGGGTAGATAAAGGGGAACCAGTGGATGTCGTATATTTGGATTTTCAAAAGGCATTTGATAAGGTGCCACATAAAAGGTTGTTACACAAGATAAGGGCTCATGGGGTTGGGGGTAATATATTAGCATGGATAGAGGATTGGTTAATGGACCAAAAAACAGAGAGTAGGGATAAATGGGTCATTCTCGGGTTGACAGGCTGTAACTAGTGGGGTGCCGCAAGGATCAGTGCTTGGGCCTCAGCTATTTACAATCTATATTAATGACTTAGATGAAGGGATCGAGTGTAATGTATCCAAGTTTGCTGACGATAAAAATCTAGGTGGGAAAGTAAGCTGTGAGGAGGACACAAAGAGTCTGCAAAGAGATATGGACAGGTTAAGTGAGTGGGCAAGAAGGTGGCAGATGGAATATAAGGGGGGAAATGTGAGGTTATTAATTTTGGTAGGAAGAATAGAAAAACAGAATATTTTTTAAATGGTGAGAAACGATGAAATGTTGGTGTTCAGAGGGATTTGGTTGTCCTCGTACAAGAAACACAAAAAGTTAGCGCGTAGGTACAGCAGGTAATTAGGAAGGCAAATGGTATGTTGGCCTTTATTGTAAGGGAATTGGAGTATAAGAGTAAGGAAATCTTGCTACAATTGTACAGGGCTTTGGTGAGACCACACCTGGAGTACTGTGTACAGTTTTGGTCTCCTTATCTAAGGAAGGATATACTTGCCTTAGAGGCGGTGCAATGAAGGTTCACTAGATTGGTTCCTGGGATGAGAGGGTTGTCCTGAGGAGAATGGGCCTATACTCTCTGGAGTTTAGAAGAATGAGAGGTGATCTCATTGAAATGTATAAGATTCTGAGGGGGCTTGACAGGGTAGATGCTGAGAGGTTGTTTCCCCTGGCTAGAGTCTAGAACTAAGGGGCATAGTCTCAGGATAAAGGGTCGGTCATTTAAGACTGAGATGAGGAGAAATTTCTTCACTCAGAGAGTGGTGAATCTTTGGAATTCTCTACCTCAGAGGGCTGTGGATGCTCAGTCACTGAGTATATTCAAGGCTGAGATCGATAGATTTTTGGACTCTAAGGGAATCAAAGGATATGGGGATCGGGTGGGAAAGTGGAGTTGAGGTAGAAGATCAGCCATGATCTGATTGAATGGTGGAGCAGGCTCGAGGGGCCATGTGACCTACTCCTGCTCCTATTTCTTATGTTCTTATGTGTGAGTCTGTGATAAATGTAAGTGTATCACACAGGGACAGTGCATCTGCTGCGCTGCATGTCACCCATCTTAAATAGAATGGGGCTAAAAACCCACTGTTGATATGATGAACTCCCACCGTAAGCTCAGAGGGAGTTGGCAGGAATGGCCATGACCTTCACTGGGACTCATTTGAGTTGGGGATTCTGGGGTTGCTTCATGCGAGGGAGGAGAGCGGAGTTGCCAACCCTCCAGGATTGCCCTGGAGTCTCCAGGAATTAAAGATTAATCCCCTGGGCTCTGTTGCGAGCAAACCTGGAGAAAAATTACAAGGGCGTTACACAAAAGTGTGGGTTTTTGTTTCATTTTCTTTGTTTGTTAGTTATAAAAATATTGAGATGGGGGAAAAAGGCTGTTTCACTGGGCCGGGCGGTTGGAGGCTGGAGGTCATGTGATGAAACCTCCAGGAATATGTCCAACCAGAGTTGGCAACCCTTAGAGCAGAGCTTTCCTCTGACCTACAAGGCCAAGAATATAAGGGCAAGGGGCCCTCACTCAGGACCTGGCGTAGCACGGCACACGCACACCTGTACACAACTGGTCTGACCTGTACACCTGTACACCTGGTCTGACCTGTACACCTATACACACCTGGTCTGACCTGTACACCTGTACACACCTGGTCTGACCTGTACACCTGTACACACCTGGTCTGACCGGGGTCATGCTGCGGTTTGGGCTCAGACCCTTGACGATTGGGGCTACAAATATTTATTTTTAATTCTTAAAGCAGCTAAGGTTAGGACTAAGACAAGACAATCCATCAAAACGCTTGCCTCCAGCACCTCGACTCTCCCATCATAGCATCCAGCTGTATTTTGAACTAATGTGTCAGGTGTGGCTCAGTGGGTAGCACTCTCGCCTCCGAGTCAAAAGGTTGCGCACAGCAAGATCCCACAAACAGTATTGTGATAATGACCAGATAATCTGTTTTAATGATATTGGTTGAGGGATAAATATTGGCCCAGGACACCGGGGAGAACTCCCCCTGCTCTTATAGAATCATAGAATCATAGAAGTTTACAACACGGAAACAGGCCCTTCGGCCCAACATGTCCATGTCGCCCAGTTTATACCACTAAGCTAGTCCCAATTGCCCACACTTGGCCCATATCCCTCTATACCCATCTTACCCATGTAACTGTCCAAATGCTTTTTAAAAGACAAAATTGTACTCGCCTCTACTACTGCCTCTGGCAGCTCGTTCCAGACACTCAACACCCTTTGAGTGAAAAAATTGCCCCTCTGGACCCTTTTGTATCTCTCCCCTCTCACCTTAAATCTATGTCCCCTCGTTATAGACTCCCCTACCTTTGGGAAAAGATTTTGACTATCTACCTTATCTATGCCCCTCATTATTTTATAGACTTCTATAAGATCACCCCTAAACCTCCTACTCTCCAGGGAAAAAAGTCTCAGTCTATCTAACCTCTCCCTATAAGTCAAACCATCAAGTCCCGGTAGCATCCTAGTAAATCTTTTCTGCACTCTTTCTAGTTTAATAATATCCTTTCTATAATAGGGTGACCAGAACTGTACACAGTATTCCAAGTGTGGCCTTACTAATGTCTTGTACAATTTCAACAAGACATCCCAACTCCTGTATTCAATGTTCTGACCAATGAAACCAAGCATGCTTCGAATAGTGGCCGTGGGATCTTTTACATCCACCCAAGAGGGCAAACGGGACCTCGGGTTTAACATCTCATCCAAAAGACAGCACCCCAACAGTGCAGCGCTCCCTTAGTACTGCCCTCCGACAGTGCAGCGCTCCCTCAGCACTGCCCTCCGACAGTGCAGCGCTCCCTCAGTACTGACCCTCCGACAGTGCAGCGCTCCCTCAGTACTGACCCTCCGACAGTGCAGCGCTCCCTCAGTACTGACCCTCCGACAGTGCAGCGCTCCCTCAGTACTGACCCTCCGACAGTGCAGCGCTCCCTCAGTACTGACCCTCCGACAGTGCAGCGCTCCCTCAGTACTGACCCTCCGACAGTGCAGCGCTCCCTCGGTACTGACCCTCCGACAGTGCAGCCATGAAGTGTCAGTCTATATTATATACTTAGGTCTCTGGAGTGGGATTTGAACCGATGTCCTGTGGCTGAGAGGCCGCGGCCCGTGTCTGACACCCAACATGATAATATCTTATGATTGAGGCCTGGATCGCCAATGATTGGCTCATGTTATTGTTATTCTTATGAAATTCCAATTTAGGTCTCACTGCATCGTGGGCTTTTAAGGGGTCCATGTACTGGAATCACTAAAAACTAGAGGACAAATACAAAAAATAAATCAAAAAGGCCAATGGAATGTTGGCCTTTATCTCACGGGGGCTGGAATACAGAGGGGTGGAAGTTAAGCTCTAGTTATATGAAGCTCTGGTTAGACCCCACCTGGAGATACTGGGTTCAGTTCTGGGCACCGCACCTCAGGAAGGACATCGAAAATAGGAGCAAGAGTAGGCCATTCGGCCCTTTGGGCCTGCTCCGCCATTCAAAATGATCATGGCTGATCGTCTAACTCAGTACCCTGTTCCTGCTTTTTCCCCATATCCCTTGATCCCTTTAGGATATATTGACCTTGGAGGGGGTGCAGCACAGATTCACCAGAATGATACCTGGGCTAAAAGGGTTAATTTATGAGGCCAGGTTTCATATTCTGGGCTTGTATTCCCTCGAATGTAGAAGATTATTGGGTGATCAAATTAAGATGTTTAAGATGATTAAAGGATTTGATAGGGTAGATAGAGAGATACAATTGAGATTTTAAAAATTCATTCTGGGATGTGTGCGCCGCTGGCAAGGCTGGCATTTATTGCCCACCCCCATTTCCCCAGAGAAGGCTGCTTTCCTGAACCGCTAGGCCACTTCAAAGGGACGTTAAGAGTAAACTACATCGGTGTGGGACTGGAGTCACCTATAGGCCAGGCTGGGTAAGGACACGAGTGAACCAGTTGGGTTTTTGACAAGAATCCGAAGTCCACACGGTCACTTTTACTGATACCAGCTTTTTATTTCCAGATTTTATAAACTGAATTCAAATTCTCCAACTGCCCACGGTGGGATTTGAACCCATGGGTGAGATTTCAGGTGGGCAGATATTGGCGTGGGGAACCCGGAAACCCAATGGGTGCGTCGCAATCTGCGATCGCGGCTCGATTAAAAAGGTGAGTATTTCTGCTTCTGGGTTTCCCACTCGCCAGGCAGCCAGAGTGAGGGGCTGAGAGGGAGATGGTGGGCAGTGGAACAAATCCGGGGTGGAATGTGGACGACATTGGGTTGGCCTTGGAGAAGATTATGGGGGGTTTCGGCTGATTGTGGGGGTCCTGTCGGCCAGGTGGACTTATTGGGCCTGGATGATGCCCCTCCTGCTCCTCCGGGCCCACCAGCAGTGCAATAAAAGGCCCCCACTCACCTCATAGATCTGGCCCTTCCCACCTGCTTTCACCTGACCTGAATCAGAGGCGATGGGAAACCCGAACAGGTACGGTTACATTTGTTTGACGTTCCTAATACACAGAAAATGAAGTGCCTCAACTATCGCAGTGGGGTACAGTGCCCCTTTAAGTGGGGGCGGGACTTCCGAGTTTCTGTTGCTTGCATCCTAACGCACCTGGGTTAAACCCGGAAGTGGGCGCGATGGAGCCGGGGTGCAATCCCGGTCCAAAAACAAACTATTTCTACTGCCCACCTGCCCCCAACTCACCCGTTCTTGGGGGGTTAAAATTAGTCCCATCGTCTCTGGATTACTCGTCCATTTACACAACCACTACAGTATCGTACCCGATTGGACGCGGTCCAGTTGGATGGGTGATTGGAGATGGAAAGGGACGGTGCAACCAGAGGGAATTATAGAAACTCCTCAAGAAGAGAGTTAGTTTGGATTCCAGGATGTAAATATTTTCTCAAACAGTCACCACTCTCTGGAACAAACTGACAAAACATACAGTGGGCTACAGCCCTTTCAAAAGGGAATGTGACAGGTTCCTGAGAGAGGAGGATATTCCCACTTATAGAGGGCGAGCTGCTGGTTTGCTGCAGTTATGAGGAGTTATGGTTTACCCAGGTCACTTGGAACTTGCTTCATTGCCTTAGGGAGGGGGGAGAGGAATTTGCCAGAGTTTTTCCTGAATTAGACGCAGGATTATTTTCGCTCCGTTGTTTTTTAAACCTCTCCCAGGAGATTGTGTGATGAGAGGGTGGGTGAGCTCTATGGGGAGGGGGTTCATTCTCGCCCCTGGATGGGGCACGTATGATGGGCCTGGTGCATTTGCATGACTTGCCCTTTGCAGTTTAGTGGACCGACCTCTGTAAACATGAAAGAGGAGTTGCTTGTTCCCATCACTGTGAAAAGCTTTGTTCAGTATATTCTGGGCAACAAAATTTCATTAACTGGGTGGTGGAAAAAGGGACGGAAAATTAAATATTCTGCTTACAAAAGGTCCCTTTGTTTTCCATGAACTGAGGCATCTCCATTAGCTCTGGGATCAGCAGCTGACTTGCAAGCCCAAGGGAATATAGGAACACGAGTAGGCCATTCAGCCCTCGAGCCCGTTCTGCCATTCAATTAGTCCCACACTACACATTCTTAGGACAACTAGGGATGGGCACTAAATGCCAGCCTTGCCAGCGACGCCCACATCCCCAGAATGAATTAAAAAGCACAGAAATCCAAGGTAATTCCAAGGTTCTTCTACCTTCCAGAGGTGCAGTTTGAATGATGATTGGGCCGGCTTACTTAGTTCTTGGTTCTCAGATGAGACGTTAAACTCTGCCCTCTCAGGTGTATGTACAAGTTCTCACGGCCACTATTTCGGAGAAGAGCAGGGGAGTTCTCCCCGGTGTCCTGGCCAATATTTGTCCTTCAACCAACATCACTAAAAACAGATGATCTGGTCATTATCTCATCAATATTTGTGGGATCTTGCTGTGTGCAAATTAGCTGCTGCATTTCCCTACATACAACAGTGACTACACTTCACAAAGTATTTCATTGGCTGTGAAGCACTTTGGGACATCCTGAGGATGTGAAAGGTGCTATATAAATGCAAGTCTTTCTTTCTTCTTTGGTTAATGTGTCTGTTAAGATAGGAGGAGAGGGGAACCATTAACCACCTTAAGTGTTTGTGCACTATTCTCAGGAGAAGTCATTTCTAGCCTGTGCCGTGGATGATAACCTAGAAACCTAGCAAAAGCTGACCAACATAGTCAGAAAGCTGCCCATGTCTCTAAAATCTTCATCTGCGCGATTGATGAATATGCAGTGGGATACAGACCTCTCATAACTAACTGTGGGGGTCACTTATAACTTCAACCAGTTTTATTGCAATACAAAGAAAATTAAAATTAGCAGCCGTGGTGAATGTAGAAATCATCGACTGGGATGTGGAGACTCAGCGACTCTCCTCCTGCAGGACTCTTTGATTTTTGAGATATGGTTTTGTGCATTTTCCAGCCTTTTGGGACCTACTGTTTCACATATCATCTCAGGTAGTGATCTCAGGATTACTACCAGTGCCACGTGCTAGTGAGCATAGGAACAGGAGAATAGACAGGATGAATGCGTGGCTGCAGGGATGGTGTAGGAGGGAGGGATTTAGATTCCTGGGACATTGGGACCGGTTCTGGGGAAGGGGGGACCTGTACAAACTGGACGGGTTACACCCGAGCAGGACTGGGACCAATATCCTCGCGGGGGTGTTTGCTCGTGCTGTTGGGGAAGGTTTAAACTAGAGTGGCAGAGGGATGGGAACCTGAGCGGGGAGTCAGAAGGGAGTAAAGTTGAGAGCAGCAAGAGAGGGGAAGACCCAGGGGAAATTTACAATACAAATAGTACAAACAGTTGTTCAAGAACAAGTGAAAGGGAAAAGCGTAGAGCAGCGGAAAGAAAGTGTACTTTAGGCACGAGAGATAAAATAAAAACTAGAAGGCGTAAGGCGATTATCCCAGCATCAAAGCTGAAGGTCAGGCTAGGGTGTGTGGCCCAACTAAGAGTTCTATATACAAATGCACGGAGTATAAGCAATAAATTAAATGAACTACAGGTTCAAATTCAAATTGGAGGGTATGACATGATAGCTATTATTGAGACATGGCTGCAGGATGGTCAGGATTGGGAACTAAATATACCGGGTTATAAGGTCTACAGGAGAGATAGGGAAAATGGAAGAGGGGGAGGAGTAGCCTTAATGATTAGAGATGAAATCACTTCAATGATAAAGGAGGATATAACGAGAGGTAAGCAGCCAACAGAGACCTTATGGATTGAATTGAGAAATAGGAAAGGATCTAAGACTATAGTGGGAGTTGTGTATAGGACCCCTGGCAGCAGCTCTGAAGTGCGAGATTGTATAAATGCAGAGATTAGACAAGCGTGTAAGAAAGGCATAGTGGTCTTAATGGGGGACTTTAACCTTCACATAGATTGCGAAAAGCAGACTAGCAACTGTCAGAAAGGTAGCGAATTTCTTGAGTGTGTCCGGGATAGTTTTCTACAGCAGTATGTCCTAGAGGCAACAAGGGGGCAAGCCATACTAGATTTAGTAATGAGTAATGAACCAGATTTAGTTAACAGCTTAGCTGTGCGTGAACATCTATCCAATAGCGATCATAACATGATCGAGTTCAATGTAGTGTTTGAAAGGGGAAAAAAGTGAATCAGCTGCTAAGATTCTAGATTTGGGAAGGGCCCACTTCAATGGGATGAGACAGAGACTGTCCACAGTAAACTGGGCAAATCTGTTAATGGGTAAAACGACTGATGATCAGTGGGAAATGTTTAAAGAAACATTTAACGTGATACAGAATCGGTTTATACCCCTGAGAGGCAAGAACTCTACTTGCCAAAAAAAAAGCCGTGGACAACTAAAGAGGTAAGGGACAGTATAAGACATAAGGAAAGGGCATACAAAAAGGCAAAAAATGGCACAGATCCTGGCGAATGGGAAAGATACAAAGATCAACAAAGGGTCACAAAACAGATAGTAATAGCTACAAAAAGAGAGTATGAAAAGAAACTTGCAAGGGATATCAAAACCAATACGAAGAACTTTTATAGTTACATTAGGAAAAAGAGGGTGGTCAGGAGCAGTGTTGGCCCCTTAAAAGCTGAAAGTGGGGATATTGTCATTGACAATGGGGAAATGGCGGACATGTTGAACAATTACTTTGCGTCAGTATTTACAGTCGAAAAAGAGGATAGCATGCCGGAAATCCCAAGAAAACTAATATTGAATCGGGGACAGGGACTCGATAAAATTAACATAAGTAAAGCAACAGTAATGAAGAAAATAATAGCACTAAAGAGTGACAAATCCCCAGGACCAGATGATTTCCATCCCAGGGTTTTAAAGGAAGTAGGTGAGCACATTGCAGATGCCCTAACTATAATCTTTCCAAGTTCTCTAGATTCAGGAACTGTCCCTCTAAATTGGAAAATTGCACATGTCACTCCGCTTTTTAAGAAAGGAGAGAGAGGGAAACCAGGGAATTATAGACCAGTTAGCCTAACATCTGTTGTGGGGAAAATGCTGGAGTCTATAATTAAAGATAGGGTGACTGAACACCTCGAGAATTTTCAGTTAATCAGAGAGAGCCAGCATGGATTTGTGAAAGGTAGGTCGTGCCTGACAAACCTGATTGAATTTTTTGAAGAGGTGACTAAAGTAGTGGACAGGGGAATGTCAATGGATGTTATTTATATGGACTTCCAGAAGGCATTTGATAAGGTCCCACATAAGAGACTGTTAGCTAAGATAGAAGCCCATGGAATTGAGGGAAAAGTACGGACTTGGTTAGGAAGTTGGCTGAGCGAAAGGCGACAGAGAGTAGGGATAATGGGTAGGTATTCACATTGGCAGGATGTGACTAGTGGAGTCCTGCAGGGATCTGTCTTGGGGCCTCAATTATTCACAATATTTATTAACGACTTAGATGAAGGCATAGAAAGTCTCATATCTAAGTTTGCTGATGACACAAAGATTAGTGGCATTGTAAGCAGTGTGGATGAAAACATAAAATTACAAAGTGATATTGATAGATTAGGTGAATGGGCAAAACTGTGGTAAATGGAATTCAATGTGGACAAATGTGAGGTCATCCACTTTGAATCAAGAAAGGATAGAACAGGGTACTTTCTAAATGGTAAAAAGTTAAAAACAGTGGATGTCCAAAGGGACTTAGGGGTTCAGGTACATAGATTATTGAAGTGTCATGAACAGGTGCAGAAAATAATCAATAAGGCTAATGGAATGCTGGCCTTTATATCTAGAGGACTGGAGTCCAAAGGGGCAGAAGTTATGCTGCAGCTATACAAAACCCTGGTTAGACCGCACCTGGAGTACTGTGAGCAGTTCTGGGCACCGCACCTTCGGAAGGACATATTGGCCTTGGAGGGAGTGCAGCGTAGGTTTACTAGAATGATACCCAAACTTCAAGGGTTAAGTTACGAGGAGAGATTACACAAATTGGGGTTGTGTTCTCTGGAGTTTAGAAGGTTAAGGGGTTATCTGATCGAAGTTTATAAGATATTAAGGGGAACGGATAGGGTGGATAGAGAGAAACTATTTCCGCTGGTTGGGGATTTTAGGAGTAGGGGGCACAGTCTAAAAATTAGAGCCAGACCTTTCGGGAGCGAGATTAGAAAACATTTCTACACACAAAGGGTGGTAGAAGTTGGAACTCTCTTCCGCAAACGGCAATTGATACTAGCTCAATTGCTAAATTTAAATGTGAGATAGATAGCTTTTTGGCAATCAAAGGTATTAAGGGATATGGGCCAAAGGCAGGTATATGGAGTTAGATCACAGATCAGCCATGATCTTATCAAATGGCGGAGCAGGCACGAGGGGCTGAATGGCCTACCCCTGTTCCTATGTTCCTAAGTCACTTGAAACATTTTCATCCTTTCTTATTCTCAAAAACACAACTTGACACAATCTTGAAGGAAGTAACTGTTGACACGAGACAACAACTGGCCATACCCCAGAGTTCCTTTGGGGGTCGGTGAAACATTTTTAAATGCTGCATTTTAGCAGATCAGAGAATGATACAGCACAGAAGGAGGCCATTCGGCCCATCGTGCCTGTGCTGGCTCTTTTCAAAATCTATCCAATTAGTTCCATTCCCTTGCTCTTTCCCCACAGCCCTGCAAATTTTTCCTCTTCAAGTATTTATCCAATTCCCTTATTTGTTATTTTTACTTACTTTGAGAACAAACATTAAATAGACAATCCTGGATCTCAGGAACCAACAGCTGGTTTTAATTTTTTTTGGCTCCAGTTCATGCGCAAGCAATCATGGAAAAAAGTAACGTCTGATTGGTTCTGCCAGCCTTCAGTCCCACCCTCCAACTGATCTTATTGGTTCTACCAACCTTCAGTCTGATCTTCCAAGTGATTTGATTGGTTGATTGGTCATTATCGCATTGCTGTTTGTGGGACCTTGCTGTGCACAAATTGGCTGCCGCGTTTCCACTACAGCCAATGAAGTATTTTTACTGTTGTAAGGCCCATTGGGACGTCCCGAGGTCACGAAAGGCGGTGTATAAATGAAAGGCCTTTCTTTTCTTTCTACTGATTTGTCAGTCGAGGGGAAATTTTATAAGTGCCCATTCCCGGTGCAGAGCCTGGATGGAGCCAGAATTAACTGCTCCACTTCCCGGTCCCTCCCCAGTGCACAGCCTACAGTTTCCTGATAGGCAAGGCTCCAAGTTGGGAGAGCACAATCGGAAAACTCCCCCTGTGCTTGGTAAACAGAGTAGGATCAGTACGCCACACAATGTACTAAGAAAGGTTTGCATTTCTATAGGTTCAGCGAGGAATGTTGGCCAACACACGGGAGAACAGCATGCTCTGTTTTTGAAGAGTACTGTGGGATCTTTCAGATCCACACCAACAGGATCTCAGCATAAGGTCTCATCTGAAAGATAGGCACCTTTGACAGTGCTGCACTCCGCTAGGTACGTCACTGAAGTGTCAGCCTAGATTATCAGCTCATGAGCTCGTGTGGGGCTCGAACTCACAACCTTCTGCCTCAGAGAGCGGCTGGATGAGCCAAGCTGACGCTGATCACATTAAAATGTGGCGAAATGTACCACAGCTTACAAGCCAAGCCACTTCACGATGCTCTCCTGTGCCAACTTATTCTCTCAACCCAGCTTGTCCTCATTTAGCTCTTTTACGTCAAACTCATTTCTAAAAGATAGCAGAGCCTGCTACTTGTAGGAATACAAGCATTAAAAGAAAACACTGTGCGAGCTGTCAGATCCCTGATTTTAAACATTCACCAGCTCAGCCTCTGTTTTCCTGCAATAGACAGTGCACGCAGCTCACTGAACTGACTAATGGCTTAGACATTCTTGCTGACTAAAAAAGGTTCTTTCCTTCTGTTCATCGACTCGGCTTGGTGCTTAACCCAGAGGTCCTGTGTACGTGTAGTCGACTTTCGTTCACGACAAGTACTAAAAACCCAGTGATACAGAGCGTTACTCCATCCTAGTCCCACATTCCGATCAGGACCATTAAACCAAAGAAGGCCCTCTAGAAATGCATGAGAGCAGCTAATGCAAATTAAAGGGGGCCTGTCAAGGTTGCACAGAACTCGCTGCCAAAGACAGTGGTGGCAACATCACTGCCCAACTCATTAATCGCAGTCCAGCCTCAGGGAAGTTTCCAGGGGGGGGAAGTATCCAAGTTTTTGAGCCATTGGTCCAAACGGGAATCAATAAACCACATGTTAAACAGCGTACATCGAACTACATCCAATGTGCAGCACGGAAACAGGCCATTCGGCCCAACTGGTCTGTGCTGGTGTTTATGCTCCACACGAGCCTCCTCCCTCCCCTCTTCATCTCACCCTATCAGCATATCCTTCTATTCCTTTCTCCCTCATGTGTTTATCGAGCTTCCCCTTAAATGCATCTATTCTATTCACCTCGACTACTCCTTGTGGGAGTGAGTTCCACATTCTCACCACTCTCTGGGTAAAGAAGTTTCTCCCAAATTCCCTATTGGATTTATTAGTGACTATCTCATATTAATGGCCCCCAGTTTTGGTTCACCCATCACCCCCTGCGCTCGCTGACCTACATCGGCTCCTGGTCCGGCAACACCTCGATTTTAAAATTCTCATACTCATTTTCAATTCCCTCCATATCTCTAACCTCCTCCAGCCCTACAATCCTCTGGGATCTCTGCGCTCCTCCAATTCTGGCCTCTTGCGCATTCCCGATTTTCATCGCTCCACCATTGGCGGCCGTGCCTTCAGCTGCCTGGGCCCTAAACTCTGGAATTCCCTCCCTGAACCTCTCCGCCTCTCTCTCCTCCTTTAAGACGCTCCTTAAAACCTACCTCTTTGACCAAGCTTTTGGTCACCTGTCCTAATATCTCCTTACGTGGCTCAGTGTTAAATTTTGTCTGATGATCGCTCCTGCGGGGGGCCTTGGGACATTTCACTGCGTTAAAGGTGCTATATAAATGCAAGTTGTTGGTGTTGTTGAAGGGGCTCATTCTGCAGGGATTTGGCAGCTGCAACTAATATTTCTCAAGAACTAAACACATGCAATGAGACGTGGAAAGCTGGCTGGAAGACTGCATTCAGGAATAAACACTTGTGTCTCGGTGCAGTTGAGATGGTTTTTGTGGAGAGGTGGTCGAGAGTGTAATATAAATTCTCAGGAGCCAAACTCTTTACACTGTCACGTTATTACCCACATAAAGGAACAGGTGAAAAAAATGTCATGTCAACATCCATTGTCTGAGAACTCCGTGCCACTTTTCTAACCAGTTCTGTAACTCAATGTAAATCAAATCTGTGTCTATGCAATCAAGATATGAGCAAGTTCTATGGAATGTTCTGGCAAATGCAATTGGTAGCCTGGTTCTCTTTCTGCTCCTTATATAGACAGCAATGGTATAAGCAGCGCTACAATATAATCAACCATCCCAAGCTATCAGATGCAGGGGAATTCCATTAGAATCAGGTACTAGGATAATGAGCTGATTTACATTTCACGGCAAATAACCGGGACCCTGCATTCAGTAGAGTTTAAAACTCAATCACTAAACTCTGTTCCTCAGTTGAATCCAATTGAAATCTGTTTCTGGAATGTTCTTTATTTATCCGAGGTGAGGCTGAAACCCACAAAGACACAGGCTCGGATTTTCTGATGGGCGTTATTTTAACTCCGGCAGCGTAAGTTTGGGTAGGGTAGTGTAGCGATTATGTTACTGGACTATTAATCCAGAGGACGTGAGTTCAAATCCCACCATGGCAGTTTGAGAATTAGAAATAGATTTTTAAAAACCTGGAAATAAAACACTGGTCTCAGTAAAAGTGACAGTGAAGCTGTCAGATTGTTGTAAAAACCCAACTGGTTCACTAATGTCCTTTAGGGAAGGACATTACCCGGGTCTGGGCCTATATGTGACTCCAGTCCCACACCAAAGTGATTGACACTTAACTGCCCTCTGAAGTGGTCTGACAAATCACTCCGCTGCATCAAATCGCTACGAAGAATAACCACTGTGGGAGAACCTTCACCGCACGGACTACAGCGGTTCAAGAAGGAGGCCCATCACCACCTTTGAGGGCAACTAGGAGTGGGCGATGCCCACATTCTGAGAATGAATTTTTAAAACCTTCTACAGTAGCGCACTTGGGTTACTGCCTCTGTTAATAAGGTGCCAATCAGAGAGCGCAGAGTTTGCAGGATTGAGGTACTGCGTGCGAGTCGTACTAACTGCAGCCAACCACAAAAGTCAATAATTAATGATCTAAGAGGGGGTCTACCTCGGTCTCTGCCCAGGGGCAGTGTGTGTGTGTCGGTCCCGTGGGACACTTGCCTGAAAGGGAACCAGCCAAGCTTTCCAATACTGGCCGGGCGATTCAGTGCACTGCACAGACCCAGGAAAACCTCCCCAATATAGTGAACGGCCAGGAAATTCCTCGGAGCTGCTCCCTCTCTGCCACCGTTACTTCACCGGAAGTCCGGTGTAAGCAATGTTTCTGTATGGAGTATCGCCAGCGGCAGGATTAATGGGTGACAGGGCCAGCAGGACCCAAGTTCCTGATAATACATAGAAATTACAACAGTTTCTCCTGCTCTCTTTCCTAAATCATAGAATGATACAGCGCAGAAGGAGGCCATTCGGCCCATCGAGCCTGTGCCGGCTCTTTGAAAGAGCTATCCAATTAGTCCCATTCCCCTGCTCTTTCCACATAGCCCTGCAAATTTTTCCATTTCCAGTATTTATCTAATTCCTTTTTGAAAGTTGCTATTGAATCTGCTTCCACCGCCCTCTCAGGCAGCGCATTCCAGATCATCACAACTCAGAGTGTAAAATATTGTCTCCTCATCTCCCCCCTGGTTTTTTTGCCACAAGAAAGTGCAGGGAAAAATTTAGTGTACCTGTAAGTCCACTTCTTCCAGAATAGACATTGTGTGGCCATTGGACCTAACTCAGTTCATTCACTCACTAGAAGGCGATGAATTAGTGTTCGCAGTGGCTGACTCTCGCCTCTAAATCAGAGGGTAATGGGTCCAAGCCCCACTTGAGCACATAATCTAGGCCAAGGCTCCAGAGATCTGTTGGAGGTGCTGCCTCTCAGGTAAGACATTAGATAGGAGGACAAGCCTCAGTTTAAGTGCATACTAAAAGTCCCATGTTGTTACTGAAAGGAGAGTAGAGTCCTGGCCAATAATTGTACCGAAGCCTCAGGAGGGGAAAAACACCCCAGATTACTTGGTCATTGCTGTTTATGGGATCTTGCTGTGTGCAAATTGGTTGCTGTGTTCGCCTTTGTAACAGCAGTTCAAAAAAGTAACTCGAGTGAAGTGTTCTAAGAGATGTGATGAAGTAAATACTGCAGCGTACAGACCGTAACCTGGCACATTCTGGCACCATATCATTCACTGCACCTACCAGGCACGGCGGAACGTCTTGCCTATAGGAGTGCGATGCCTTGTTTTGAAATAATCATTATGTAGATGTGCACGGACCGCTCCTCAGGGGCTTTAGGACTTTCTTATCCACGATGCAACACTAATGACCTGACTGGAGTTACTCTCTCACAGACTGTGTAAGAGGAGTCAGTCAGCACCCTTCTGTTCCAGGCTAACCAATCCATTATCACTTACATCACTGACCGTAATGCACCATGAGGTTTTAATGTTTCCAATGCGTAGCTCCACACCAGCACTAAATTGTAGAATTAACACCAAATATGTTTCAGAAAATGTTCCATTCGTGTATAAAGACTAAATATTCTCTTGTGCGGAGCATAAACACCGGCATGGACCTGTTGGGCCGAATGGCCTGTTTCTGTACTGTACATTCTATGTAATTCATCCGACGGCTACTAACTGATGACATAAAGACACACCTGCCTCAACATTCCGAGAAAAACACCTGAAAGTAAATGATTAAATGTTGACCTGCGATTGTCATCCTGAATATAAATCCCAGAGATTTACATAGAAGCTCAATCATTCTGCCTCCTTACTCCCGACCTCTCCCCCCCCCACCACTCCTTCCAGGCAGCAGACGCTTTTTGTGATTTTATCGAAGATCAGATCGTTGCGATTGATTGAAGAGAAATATCTTGCTTCTCCCCCTCATCACTTAACAGCAGTGATTTATTCTTCACTCCCCCTACACCCTGCCGGAACAGGAGACTGCATTTATATGGTATCTGCATGTGTCACAAGGTCTCCTAATGTCCAGGGTTATAGTACTGGGCTAATAACCTAAAAGTTTACGAGTTCAAATCCCACAATGGTTAGTTGTGAAGTTGAACTTAATAAATATCTGGGCAATCTCGTATAAAACACTGGTTAGGCCACAGCTGGAGTACTGTGTGCAGTTCTGGTCGCCACACTACAGGAAGGATGTGATCGCTTTGGAGAGGGTGCAGAGGAGATTCACCAGGATGTTACCAGGGCTGGAGCGCTTCAGCTATGAAGAGAGACTGGGAAGATTGGGTTTGTTTTCCTTGGAGCAGAGGAGGCTGAGGGGGGACATGATTGAGGTGTACAAAATTATGAGGGGCACAGATAGGATGGATACTAAGGAGCTTTTTCCCTTCGTTGAGGGTTCTATAACAAGGGGACATAGATTCAAGGTAAAAGGCGGGAGGTTTAGAGGGGATTTGAGAAAGAACTTTTTCACCCAGAGGGTGGTTGGAGTCTGGAACTCACTGCCTGAAAGGGTTGTGGAGGCAGGAACCCTCACAACATTCAAGCATTTGGATGAGCACTTGAAATGCCATAGCATACAAGGCTACGGACCAAATGCTGGAATATGGGATTAGAGTAGACAGGGCTGATGGCCGGCGCGGACACGATGGGCCGAAGGGCCTCTATCCGTGCTGTATAACTCTATGACTCTATGACTCTAAATCCGGTAGTTTAAGGGTTAATCCAAGGTAATAAAAGCTGCTGAATTGTTGTTAAAACCTAACTGGTTCATTAATGTCCCTCAGCTTATTAAATCCGTGCTGCACCCTCCAAGGCCAATATATCCTTTCTGAGGGGCGGTGCCCAGAACCAAACCCGTTAATTAGTCTCCGGACCCAGCGATTTTCCACCCGTTCCTGCCCAGAACCAGCGGGGAGTCGGCCCACAGGAGTTAAAATAGCCCCAGGCCCGATTCCTGGAGCATTGGGTTAGTTTCCCACATCACTGATCACCCGCCCAAAACCGGCCCAGAGTTAAAATCGTACCCCTCTGTCTCTGTACCTCAATTAAGGAAGTCAGGCAGAACAGATTGCCCAGATATTAACTTTAATGAATGCAAATTCATAACATGCTTCTTGTGCAATTGTGGGTCTGAAGGCACAGAACATATAAGGATATCTTTTGGGAAAGTCTATAATTGCCAACTCACTCCTCAAACACACTCATTGGGGGGAATTTTAACCCCCAAGAATGGGCGGGAAGTTCAAATTATTAGAAATTTGAAGTGTGATTGCAACCCGGTGCCAACAAGCCCACTTCCGGGTTTAACCGAGGTGGCGGCGGGTCGGGGTGGGCGGGTCGTGGGCCAATAGGGGCGGGGCGGGGGCCGATAGGGGCGGGGGCCGATAGGGGCGGGGCGGGGTGGGCGGGTCAGGGGCGAATAGGGTCAGGGGGATAGGGGTGGGTCGGGGGCCGATAGGGGCGGGTCAGTCACTGAAGATTCTTAAGGAGGCTGCGTGCCTTCATTTTACTGAAATTTTGACTTTTAACCCATGGAGGCCGGGTTTCCCGGCAGGTAAAAGGAGGCGAGAAGGGCCACATCCATGAGGTTAGTGCATTTACAGCACTGCTTGTGGGCCAGGAGGAGCAGGAGAGCTTCCCCCCGGCCCCTCAAACAAACCTCTCTACACACCACCCAATCTCCGACTCTCCCGCCGTCCCCCACTGCCATGATCAGCGACCCCCCACCACGCCCATCCAAACCCCAAAGCCCCCTCACTCTCCCCGGCTGCTTTTCCATCTGTCAATCTGGCTGTCGGACGCGAAATCTGTTGAAAAAATTTAAACGACGTCGCACCGTCAAAATCGGCACGAGTTCCAGAAACCGTTACTTCCAGGTTTCCTGTCTGAAAATCCTCCCCCTCCTCTCTTCCCAGCTCTGAGTTAATATCCAGGCCATTGTCTGCCACTCCAAAACTATTTACCACTAGCGTTTTATTACAACAATAATTTGTATTTATACAGCGCCTTTAATGTAGTAAAACGTTCCAAGGCGCTTCACAGGAGCGATTATCAAACAAAAATTAACACCGAGCCACATAAGGAGATATTAGGACAGGTGACCAAAAGCTTGGTCAAAGAGGTAGGTTTTAAGGAGCGTCTTAAAGGAAGAGAGAGAGGTAGAGAGGTGGAGAGGTTTAGGGAGGGAATTCCAGAGCTCAGGGCTGAGGCAGCTGAAGGCACGGCCGCAAATGGTGGAGCGATGAAAATCGGGGATGCGCAAGAGGCCAGAATTGGAGGAGCGCAGAGATCTCGGAGGGTTGTAGGGCTGGAGGAGGTTACAGAGATAGGGAGGGGCGAGGACATGGAGGGATTTGAAAACAAGGATGAGAATTTTAAAAGCAAGACATTCCCGGGCCGGGAGCCAATGTAGGTCCAGCGAGCACAGGGGGTAATGGGTTAAAAAGAATTTGCTGCGTGATTCTTGTTCATTTCATTTCATTCTTTCTGGTGTTGACGCATTGCTTAGACTGTTGGGTTTTCATTTATTATATGTACACAGTTCACTCACACAGGATGGGATAACCTCAGATACAGTTAATGTTTGTTTGAATTTGGATAAAGACTAAACCTATCATGGTTTTAGAAACCATAGACTAAAAACTACAAACCACAAGTCACGATGTGAAGTTTTAGCCATTGACTAAATAAAGAATTAACTTAATCCTTCAGTCCAGTATCAACAGTTTATAACTGTCAAGTGGCCCAACGAGAGAGATTGTCACAATAGATTCAGCAAACAGTGTAAGCAGAACCTTGAGAAATCTTCCAACAAGCTGCTTACTCTTAGTTATAGGACTGACGCTGGGTGAAATCTGTCAGAATTTGAGGAATTCCCTCAGGCAAACACTGATCCTTGATCACAACTGAAAACTTGCAACATCCAGCCTATTGTAAATTCACAGAGAATTGCCCAGATTTAGCTCCAGATTCCAGTGCCCCTCCCCCACACTAACCAACACCCGGAGAACTGCTGAATGACCTCGAGGATACTCCTCTTCATATTCCTCTTCCAGCAGCTGCTCCTCATCAGCTTCCATGGGAATGTCCCCATCAAGAGCATACAGAAAACTACAATCATTTCGGTAACTCGATATGTGGTTCAGTGGGTAGCACATCTCGTCTCCGAGTCAGAATGTTGTGAGTTCAAGTCCTAATCCAACCTGACACTCCAGTGCAGTACTGAGGGAGCGCTGCACTGTCGGAGGGTCAGCACTGTCGGGGGGGGGCCAGCACTGAGGGAGCGCTGCACTGTCGGAGGGTCAGTACTGAGGGAGCGCTGCACTGTCGGAGGGTCAGTTCTGAGGGAGCGCTGCACTGTCGGAGGGTCAGTACTGAGGGAGCGCTGCACTGTCGGAGGGTCAGTACTGAGGGAGCGCTGCACTGTCGGAGGGTCAGTACTGAGGGAGCGCTGCACTGTCGGAGGGTCAGTACTGAGGGAGCGCTGCACTGTCGGAGGGTCAGTACTGAGGGAGCGCTGCACTGTCGGAGGGTCAGTACTGAGGGAGCGCTGCACTGTCGGAGGGTCAGTACTGAGGGAGCGCTGCACTGTCGGAGGGTCAGTACTGAGGGAGCGCTGCACTGTCGGAGGGTCAGTACTGAGGGAGCGCTGCACTGTCGGGGGGGCCAGCACTGAGGGAGCGCTGCACTGTCGGAGGGGCCAGCACTGAGGGAGCGCTGCACTGTCGGAGGGGCAGCACTGAGGGAGCGCTGCACTGTCGGAGGGTCAGTACTGAGGGAGCGCTGCACTGTCGGAGGGTCAGCACTGAGGGAGCGCTGCACTGTCGGAGGGGCCAGCACTGAGGGAGCGCTGCATTGTCGGAGGGGCCAGCACTGAGGGAGCGCTGCACTGTCGGAGGGGCAGCACTGAGGGAGCGCTGCACTGTCGGAGGTGTTGTCTTTCAGATGAGACATTAAACCGAGGCTCTTTCTGCCCCCTCAGGTTGGTGTAAAAGATCCCACGGCCATTATTGGAAAAAAGGCAGGGGAGTTCTCTGGTCAATATTTATCCCTCAACCAACATCCCTAAAACAGATTATCTGGTCATTATCACATTGCTGTTTGTGGGATCTTGCTGTGTGTAAATTAGCTGCTGCATTTCCTACATTACAACAGTGACTACACTTCAAAAAGTACTTCATTGGCCATAAAGCGTTTTGGGACATCCTGAGGTGGTGAAAGGTGCTGTAGAAATATTCTCTTATATTGTACACTGTCCCAGAGCGGTCAAAGTATCGAAAACGCCCCACTTTTCTGCAGTGTGACTCTCCCAATCCTAATACGAGCCTTGTTGTGCCCCTTGCTGGCTGAGGATTGCATGGCATAAGCGTTCCATAGGAGTCACCTGTCTGTGTATCACCCTGACCTTTCCCTTCCTGTTCATGTATGTCTTTACCAGGTTCACAGGTCATGGAGACCTCTGTGGGTTTAATCCTAATACCCTCCACTGTACACCACTGGGTGTCGCTGGCAAGCCCAGCATTTATTGCCCAGTTGTAGTTACCCTCAACTCTGTCTTGCTGCGTCACTTCAGAGGGCGGTTAAGAGTCAATCGCGTTGGTGTGGGACTGGAGTCACATATAGGCCCAGACCGGGTAAGGACGGCAGGTTTCCTTCCCTAAAGGACATTAATGAACCCGTTGGGTTTTTACGACAATCCGACAGCTTCACGGTCAATTTTACTGAGGCCAGTTTTTATTTCCAGATTTATTCAAACTGAATTCAAATTCTCAAACTGCTGTGGTGGGATTTGAACTCACAATCTCTGGATTACGAATTCGTTAACAGAACCATTACACCACTGTACCCCATTGATAAAGGACAGTTGCTGCATTTGCAGTGTCTGCTGCTAAGAATTATGCACATCTGGCAGTGGTTTTAAACAAGGCATCTGCCACATCCTTTCTGGCCAATAGACAGCGAATTGGCACAGACTGAACATATCCCCTGGAGAGGCCTCATTGCATGAGGTTCAAGGCTGTTGTCATCTCAATTGTCAGTGAGATTATTTGGGGCATTTCCTGATCAGACATTGTATTGCCGCAGCCAGCTTTCACACAGACTATACCAGCCAATAGGAGGGCTCGCGTCTTGTGGCGGAAAGGTTTTAGGGCTCTCACAACCCATACGATGAGGGGGGGCCACCTACACCCACCAGACACGAGAATCCCGCTGGATATCAGAGCCAGAGCTCCGGTCCCTGCCGCCCCCCCCCCCGGGACCGTCCAGAGCTCCGGTCTCTGCCCCCCCCCCCTGGGACCGTCCAGAGCTCCGGTCTCTGCAACCCCCCCCCCCCCCGGGACCGTCCAGAGCTCCGGTCTCTGCCCCCCCCCCCGGGACCGTCCAGAGCTCCGGTCTCTGCAACCCCCCCCCCCCGGGACCGTCCAGAGCTCCGGTCCCTGCCCCCCCCCCCCCCGGGACCGTCCAGAGCTCCGGTCCCTGCCCCCCCCCCCCCCCGGGACCGTCCAGAGCTCCGGTCTCTGCCCCCCCCCCCCCGGGACCGTCCAGAGCTCCGGTCTCTGCCCCCCCCCCCCCCGGGACCGTCCAGAGCTCCGGTCTCTGCACCCCCCCACCCCCCGGGACCGTCCAGAGCTCCGGTCTCTGCACCCCCCCACCCCCCGGGACCGTCCAGAGCTCCGGTCTCTGCTCCCCCCCCCCCTCCCGGGACCGTCCAGAGCTCCGGTCTCTGCTCCCCCCCCCCCCCCGGGACCGTCCAGAGCTCCGGTCTCTGCCCCCCCACCCCCGGGACCGTCCAGAGCTCCGGTCTCTGCCCCCCCCCCCCCTGGGACCGTCCAGAGCTCCGGTCTCTGCTCCCCCCCCCCCCCCCGGGACCGTCCAGAGCTCCGGTCTCTGCTCCCCCCCCCCCTCCCGGGACCGTCCAGAGCTCCGGTCTCTGCTCCCCCCCCCCCCCCGGGACCGTCCAGAGCTCCGGTCTCTGCCCCCCCCCCCCGGGACCGTCCAGAGCTCCGGTCTCTGCCCCCCCCCCCCCTGGGACCGTCCAGAGCTCCGGTCTCTGCTCCCCCCCCCCCCCCGGGACCGTCCAGAGCTCCGGTCTCTGCCCCCCCCCCCCCCGGGACCGTCCAGAGCTCCGGTCTCTGCACCCCCCCCACCCCCCGGGACCGTCCAGAGCTCCGGTCTCTGCTCCCCCCCCCCCCCCCGGGACCGTCCAGAGCTCCGGTCTCTGCCCCCCCCCCCCCGGGACCGTCCAGAGCTCCGGTCTCTGCACCCCCCCCACCCCCCGGGACCGTCCAGAGCTCCGGTCTCTGCTCCCCCCCCCCCCCCGGGACCGTCCAGAGCTCCGGTCTCTGCCCCCCCCCCCCCGGGACCGTCCAGAGCTCCGGTCTCTGCCCCCCCCCCCCCCCCCCCCCCCCCCCGGGACCGTCCAGAGCTCCGGTCTCTGCTCCCCCCCCCCCCCCCTGGGACCGTCCAGAGCTCCGGTCTCTGCCCCCCACCCCCCCCCCGGGACTGTCTGGAGCTCCAGTCTCTGCCCCCCCCCCCCCCGGGACCGTCCAGAGCTCCGGTCTCTGCACCCCCCCACCCCCCGGGACCGTCCAGAGCTCCGGTCTCTGCTCCCCCCCCCCCCCCGGGACCGTCCAGAGCTCCGGTCTCTGCCCCCCCCCCCCGGGACCGTCCAGAGCTCCGGTCTCTGCTCCCCCCCCCCCCCCCTGGGACCGTCCAGAGCTCCGGTCTCTGCCCCCCCCCCCCCCCCCCCGGGACCGTCCAGAGCTCCGGTCTCTGCTCCCCCCCCCCCCCCCTGGGACCGTCCAGAGCTCCGGTCTCTGCCCCCCACCCCCCCCCCCGGGACTGTCTGGAGCTCCAGTCTCTGCCCCCCCCACCCCGGGACCGTCTGGGACGTGGGTTTGAAGTCTGCGCCTTCTGCCTTAGAGGCAGGAATGCTACCACTGAGGCAAAGGCTCGTTCGCAATGAGATTACAATCCTCATTTTCAGCTGTGCCCTCCCGAAACAGGTAATATCCGACAGTTAGAGGCCCAGGTGGTCGAGCCTGAGATCGTAGACCCTAAGTCCGATGTGCGTTCCTGCAATGACTGCGTGCTCCCAGCCTCCCAGCCTGTCCAGAACGTGGTTCTAGCTTCTCCATCCATACTGACACAAAGCTGTGACTGAATTGGAATCTTTGCTGATCTCTGTGTAAAGGTGACGGACACAGATTTTTTAAAAAACAATTTTGCAAAGAAATATATAAAGAGAAAGGACTTGCATTTCTATAGTGCCTTTCTCCATCGCAGGACGTCCCAAAGCGCTTTACAGCCAATGAAGTACTTTTGAAGTGTAGTCACTGTTGTGATGTAGGAAACGCTGCAGCCAATTTGTGCACAGCAAGATCCCACAAACAGCAATGTGATAAATGACCAAGTAAGCTGTTTTAGGAATGTTGGTTGAGGGATAAATATTGGCTAGCTCACCGGGGAGAACTCCCCTGCTCTTCTTTGAATAGTGTCATGGGATCTTTTACATCCACCTGAGAGGGCAGACAGGGCCTCAGTTTAATGTCTCATCTTTTACTACGCAGCGCTCCCTCAGTACTGACCCTCCGACGGTGCAGCGCTCCCTCAGTACTGACCCTCCGACGGTGCGGCGCTCCCTCAGTACTGACCCTCCGACAGTGCAGCGCTCCCTCAGTACTGACCCCTCCGACGGTGCGGCGCTCCCTCAGTACTGACCTCCGACAGTGCAGCGCTCCCTCTGTACTGACCCTCCGATAGTGCGACGCTCCCTCAGCACTGACCCTCCGACAGTGCAGCGCTCCCCGACGCCTCAGCACTGACCCTCCGACAGTGCAGCGCTCCCTCAGCACTGCACTACCCTCCGACGGTGCGGCGCTCCCTCAGCACTGATCTGGAGTATCAGCCTGGATTTTGTGCTCATGTCACTGAGCTTTGCCAGCTGGCAATGTATATCAGGTGTCTGGCTGTCCTTGCTCCCCTCCCCTCCTCCAATTTTTCATCCATCAATTTTAGTGGGAGAATGAATTGGTAAAAATCACTATTCTAGTCCTAGCTCGACACAAATTAAATTTTGGTGGAGTGGGACTGCTGAATTTAGATAGATCTCCCTTTTCATTTGACACCTCATTGGTGATTAGCAAAACAGGACCGGAAAGGGAACAGCAGTGGTGCCCAGAACTGAGGGGAAAGGACTTCAAATCGTTTCAAACTAGGTGCCGGGAACTTTAAGTTAATTCCAGCAACTACACGCATCAATGTCAATATAATTTGTGATCTGAGGTAAGACTGTGAAATAATATTTCAACAAAAGCATTGGTTGCAGTGTCTCTGTCTGATTGGGTTTCATGGACTGAGTGTTTCTTTGGCTGCTTCTCATGCCAGAATTTTCATGGTTGGCTCATGTGACATGGAAAGCGACCAATGTAGTCATCTTTCCCTCTGCAGTGTGCGGTGGGATCAGTTTGATCCCCCTTGGTTTTGATGATTAAATTATATTCTGTGACCTCCCACCTCTAAGTACAGGACGTAATCTTCGATATCGGAATCCAAGCTTTCAGGTTTTAAAGAAGTTTGATTAAAACTGTTTCCAAACCAATCACTGTGAGAACAAAGAGATTCCTGATACTGGAAAGAAAATACATCTGATTTCAAGAGAGTTAAAGAGACGTCAGGAAGACCATGAATATCTTTGGGCTCAAGTCTATTGCCCTTCCAGGGTGGTCATGTCAAGCTGAGTCAAGGATTGCAGAATGTTGGCCTCCTGCTCTACCATAGGCTCCGTTAACAAAGTCGCTTTCTTCCATCTCCTCAGCATTGTCCATCTCCGTCCCCATCTCTCCCCCCTTCTGCCACCATAGCCTTAGTCCATGCCTCCATCACCTCAAGGCTTGACCTGTCCAATGCCCTTCTTGTTGGCCTCCCTGCATAAACTACACACTCCCAAGCAGATTTAATCAGTAAATGGATAAAATCAATGACATACTGTAGATTTACAGTCGTATTCCAAAGCTCTCCTGGCCGACCTCCCATCTTCCACCCTCTGTAAACTTCAGCTCATCCAAAACTCTGCTGCCCGTATCCTAACTCGCACTAAGTCCCGTTCACACCATCACCCTGCGCTCGCTGACCTACATTGGCTCCCGGTTCGACAACACCACAATTTAAAATTCCCATCCTTGTTTTCAAATCCCTCCATGGCCCTCGCCCCTCCCTATCTCTGTAACCTCCTCCAGCCCCACAACCCTCAGATCTCTGCGCTCCTCCAATTGTGGCCTCTTGCGTATCCCTGATTTTAATCGCTCCACCAATTGCCTCCAGCTGCCTGGGCCCTAAGCTCTGGAATTCCCTCCCTAAACCTCTCCGCCTCTCTCTCCTCCTTTAAGACATCCTTAAAACCTACCTCTTTGACCAAGCTTTGGTCACCTGTCCTAATGTCTCCTTATGTGGCTCGGTGTCAAATTTTGTCTGATAATCGCTCCTGTGAAGCGCCTTGGGACGTTTTTACCAAGTTAGAGACGCTATATAAATGTTGTTGTTGCATCCAAGATGAAAGTTATTGGAAGTTTTGGTGGCAGTGTGGCGTAGTGTGTTGGAGGAACTTTGCATGACAACACGCCAAGAATGAAAGTTCTATCACCTGCGATCTTGATCTCCAGATCTTAATAATGTCGTTGGGGCAGTGGGGAGGGGGGTGAGCAGATGGCTGGTGTGTTTCTGTAAGAAGATCGGAGCTCTTGAGTAACTGATTAAGACCAGAAGGTCGCCAGCGTTTCTCTTCCAGGCTCTGTGTAATCTCAGCGGACCGAGGAACTGGAAAGAGTTGGATTCATATTCCAAGAAAAATAAAAAATGGCACAGGAACCTGGAGGATACACTGTGAGGGGCCTGAGTTATGGCCCATGTGTCAGCTGATCTGATAATACATTGAACAACAGAGTCACAAGCAAGTCACAAACGGGTCATCAATCATATATCCTTTGGGCTCTGTATTAGGGTGAATATTTGGTGGAATGTTGAAGATGTGGAGCATCACTGACAGGAGCAGATATCGAGGAATCTCACCCAGAGCTCATACATCTCAGTCCGTTAAAATTAATGCACGGAAAATAGTGTGTGATTTCCTGATATGCAAGTCCCAGTGGGCAAGGCACAGGAACATTTACCTGAATATATG
>NC_090330.1:110883912-111025119 GCF_035084215.1 Heptranchias perlo
CTATTGGGGCACACAAGTAAAGGTTCACCCCTCACATATTGCACAACTGTTTACTAAAAACTTTAGCAAAAAATAATAAGGATAATTTTCCTGTCAAATTAAAGGTTTTATTGTCTAATATTTTAGACTATAGAACGAATGCAGACTCTCCGGGAAAGGTTTCAATGACATCGCAGTGTGTGCTGCTCGCTCCCGGCACTCTGATCTGTCTCAGCGTGAGAGGACAATTCTCACACACTCCAACACATCGATGATGATTGTTGTTGTCTTGGGGCCCAACTTGCATTTATATAGCGCCTTTAACGTAGTAAAACGTCCCAAGGCGCTTCACTGGAGCGATTATCAACTTAAATTTGACACCGAGCCACATAAGGAGATATTAGGACAGGAGACCAAAAGCTTGGTCAAAGAGGTGGGTTTTAAGGAGCGTCTTAAAAAGGAGAGAGGGCTTGGGGGAGGGAATTCCAAAAGTTATTACAAGCCAAATATTGTTTTTTTGTATTGTTTTTTTGAATCAAAGATCTGAGTGAGTTTAGCAAAGAAAAAAAAGTGAGCTGCGCTGAGGGGCACAACTGTGCCTGTGCCTCACGTGCTGTGAGAAGAAGTGATGTTCTGTGGGTCTCGTCCAGTAGTATCTGGTGTCAGCCATTCTAATAGAAGGAGCCGTGAGCAGAGGTCAGACCTCCACAGACTGCTAGGCGAGATCAAAACACTTTTATTCTGGTGCTGGGGGTTTCCTGGGGAGGGGGGGACCCATGTTGTGAACCCCCTCCCCAGTCACCCCCCCTCCCCCTCCCATCACGCTCTGGGTCTCCAGTCAAGCTTAGAGGGCCAATGGCACAAGGCACTTGCTTTAAGGGGCTGTCGGAGGGGTACCTTAGAGGCCCGGGAAGGATGAGCTCCAATCATTGACAGGGCTCCAACCCCAGACTGCCATCAGAGGACATACTCCTTACCAGCTATCTCCATTTACACACAATGAAAGGAACACAAGACTGTCAGGGATTCGGAGAGACTCCATCACAGATACTGATTCTATGTAAATACAAGAAAATGACCGGCAGATAAAGACCACCTGGTCCGTCAAACCCGTCCCAACAGAACGGTCACGAGCCTGAAGTATCATGACTAGACTCCACCCCCATCCCATCTCACCCCAACACGCCTCGCCCACACCTCACCCCCTCCCCACTCGCCACTCCCCCCCCCCCCTCCAGTCCCCCCCGCCCCCTCCCACCCCCACCCACTCGCTCCTCCCTGCCCCTCTCCCACTCCCCCTCCCCCTCCAACAGCAGTCTGTCTGAGTTGATCCTGGGAGAGGCAAAGACACAGATAAACACCCACGGCCAATTAGGGACAAAAAATACCTTTCCCGGCCCCTTTGGGCAATCGAATCACGTCCAGGATCCGACGCTGGCCACCCCGTAATTAACCGTATCCCCACACACCTTTCATAAGATGGGATCTCCATCCCAGCCAGGAACTGGTCCAGGTCTCTTCAAGCCATATGGACAGTCAGCTCTCTCCCGCATTGGACTGAAGTCTCAACACGCACCCTGATGGGAACCCCATTCCCACTTGTGGAGTGATAACATGAAAGCCATCGATGGTCACGTGGTCCTCATGATCACTGCACCCGGGTATATTGTTCCGTGTCAGCAGATAAATGTCTCACAACCAACCCAGCACCCATCGACTGAGGACCATGAAATTTCTCTTCACCTTTCATTATAAAAACACTTTCCATACCAAACATACCCCCCACACCCCCAAACCACAACCACAACACCCCCCCCAATACCCCAAACACACCCCCCCCCCCATTACCCCGACCACACTACCACACCACACCCCCCAAACCCCACACACCCCAAACCACCAACCCCCCCCCAATACCCCAACACACCAACCACAAACACCCCCCAACCCCAAACCACATACCACAACACCCCCCCAAACCCCACCACCCAACCCCCCCAAACCCCCATACCCCAAACACACACCCCCAATACCCCAAACACACCCCCATACCCCACAACACCACACCCCCCCAATACCCCAACACCCCGTTACCCCAAACACACATACCACAAACACACCCCCAATTACCCCAAACACAAACCCCCAATTACCCCAAACACACCACCAATTACCCCAAACACACACCCCCAAAACACCTCCCCGATTACCCCAATACACACCCCCAAACACACCCCACAAATTCTCCAAACACCCCCCCAATTACCCCAAACACACCCCCCATACTTATGAACACACACACACACCCACATACCCCCAAACACACCAACCCAAATACCCCAACACACGACCCCCCTCCCATAGCCCCAAACACACGCCCCATTCCCCACTCTGCTAACACATGGTCAGACAGTTCATGCAGCAAGTCCACCCTCCAGATTCACATCAATTCATTTCAGAGCAGCTCGAGATATTTCCATCTTTAAGGAGTTTGCTTGAAACCTTCCAGATGTGTAACTGGTCTTTTTTACTGTATTCCCTGGGATGGTGATTTGCTCACAAGGACCACCGCTGCCCTGAGCAGTGAGCTGCTGGGAGTTCTGGTCGAGACGGGTTGTCAGGGGGGGTCACATCGCACCGATTATCTTCACTCACTGGGTGTCGGTGTGAAGTTCCCTAAAGTCACTCCATGTCCTAAGGGGACCAGTCTCAGCATCTGGCCCATGTCCCCCTGGCAGCTCCTCACACTAACACACCCATCAACACTCACACCCCGCAGTATAACTTCACTCACCGCTGCCTCCGAGCCCTGTGTCTGGGTCACCAGGAGGAAGGTGGGCAGCAGCCAGCAGCTCATCAAACGACCCATCGGAGAGATCTCTTCAAATCTCTGCAGTTTGCATTTGAGGCAGAGTGTGGAGCCCAGAGGGCGGGGGGCGGGGGGGGGGTGGGGGGGGGGGGGAGTGCAGCCTTTTGCTGCTCTGGTCCTGAAGTAAAGTTCCAGACTCGAGTCTTCCCTCAGTGTGTCGGAGCTCAGATTGCCTCTGCCTGGGAATTTCTTCTCCTTTCCCAGTTTTCATGCTCCTCCCACATCTCAGCTCCATCCAGCCTGCCCCAGCCCTAAACCCGGATTGGACAGGGAGCGTTAACCCTTTGGGCACTGGCCGCATTTCTTCACTCACTCACTCACTTTCCAGGGTCCTTTTCCCCACACACGTTCACTGGTGATTTTGTTCCAATTGTTGAATTTGTTCCGGAGCAGATTTTCTCTGAACTGATTTCGTGCCCAAAACCCAAGTTCAAATCATCGACAGATTTCCTGGTGAGGCCGCAGTGAGGAGAGCCTGTGATTGGAGCAATGGGAAAGTCTATCGGTTTAGGGTCAGTCGGTGTGACTGAGTTTCGAGAATTGTTCATCACTCAAACCTCCAATAATAATATCGGAATATTTTCAAACTTGAGATTACCGCCTAGAATGAAGGGACTTCAAATATTTTACATTTTGTACATTTTCAAAACTTCTTCAGGATGGCTCATTAAAGAATCTAATTGGTTATTTTATGGGTGGAAAAAAGTTTAAAGTTGAGTGAGTGAAGAAATGCGGCCAGTGCCCAAGGGTTAACGCTCCCTGTCCAATCCGGTTTAGGGCTGGGACAGGCTGGATGGAGCTGAGATGTGGGAGGAGCATGAAAACTGGGAAAGGAGAAGAAATTCCCAGGCAGAGGCAATCTGAGCTCCGACACACTGAGGGAAGACTCGAGTCTGGAACTTTACTTCAGGACCAGAGCAGCAAAAGGCTGCACTCCCCCCCCCCCCCCACCCCCCCCGCCCGCCCCCGCCCTCTGGGCTCCACACTCTGCCTCAAATGCAAACTGCAGAGATTTGAAGAGATCTCTCCGATGGGTCGTTGATGAGCTGCTGGCTGCTGCCCACCTTCCTCCTGGTGACCCAGACACAGGGCTCGGAGGCAGCGGTGAGTGAAGTTATACTGCGGGGTGTGAGTGTTGATGGGTGTGTTAGTGTGAGGAGCTGCCAGGGGGGACAGGGCCAGATGCTGAGACTGGTCCCCTTAGGACATGGAGTGACTTTAGGGAACTTCACACCGACACCCAGTGAGTGAAGATAATCGGTGCGATGTGACCCCCCCTGACAACCCCGTCTCGACCAGACTCCCAGCAGCTCACTGCTCAGGGCAGCGGTGGTCCTTGTGAGCAAATCACCATCCCAGGGAATACAGTAAAAAAGACCAGTTACACATCTGGAAGGTTTCAAGCAAACTCCTTAAGATGAAATATCTCGAGCTGCTCTGAAATGAATTGATAAATATCTCGAGCTGCTCTGAAATGAATTGATGTGAATCTGGAGGGTGGACTTGCTGCATGAACTGTCTGACCATGTGTTAGCAGAGTGGGGAATGGGGCGTGTGTTTGGGGCTATGGGAGGGGGCGTGTGTTTGGGGCTATGGGGGGGGGGGCGTGTGTTTGGGGCTATGGGAGGGGGTCGTGTGTTTGGGGCTATGGGAGGGGGGCCGTGTGTTTGGGGCTATGGGGGGGGGTCGTGTGTTTGGGGCTATGGGGGGTGTCGTGTGTTTGGGGCTATGGGGGGTGTCGTGTGTTTGGGGCTATGGGAGGGGGCGTGTGTTTGGGGCTATGGGAGGGGGGCGTGTGTTTGGGGCTATGGGAGGGGGGCGTGTGTTTGGGGCTATGGGAGGGGGGCGTGTGTTTGTGGCTATGGGAGGGGGGCGTGTGTTTGGGGCTATGGGAGGGGGGCGTGTGTTTGGGGCTATGGGAGGGGGGCGGTGTGTTTGGGGCTATGGGAGGGGGTCGTGTGTTTGGGGCTATGGGAGGGGGTCGTGTGTTTGGGGCTATGGGAGGGGGTCGTGTGTTTGGGGCTATGGGGGGGTGTCGTGTGTTTGGGGGTACGGGGGGGGGGTCGTGTGTTTGGGGGTATGGGGGGGGTCGTGTGTTTTGGGGTATGGGGGGGGGGGGTCGTGTGTTTGGGGCTATGGGAGGGGGTCGTGTGTTTGGGGCTATGGGAGGGGGGGCGTGTGTTTGGGGCTATGGGAGGGGGCGTGTGTTTGGGGTATGGGAGGGGGGCGTGTGTTTGGGGTATGGGAGGGGGTCGTGTGTTTTTGGGGTATGGGGGGGGTCGTGTGTTTGGGGTATGGGGGGGGTCGTGTGTTTGGGGTATGGGAGGGGGTCGTGTGTTTGGGGCTATGGGAGGGGGGCGTGTGTTTGGGGCTATGGGAGGGGGGCGTGTGTTTGGGGTATGGGAGGGGGTCGTGTGTTTGGGGTATGGGAGGGGGTCGTGTGTTTGGGGCTATGGGAGGGGGTCGTGTGTTTGGGGTATGGGAGGGGGGCGTGTGTTTGGGGTATGGGAGGGGGTCGTGTGTTTGGGGGTATGGGGGGGGGGTCGTGTGTTTGGGGTATGGAGGGGGGCGTGTGTTTGGGGCTATGGGAGGGGGGCGTGTGTTTGGGGCTATGGGAGGGGGGCGTGTGTTTGGGGCTATGGAGGGGGGCGTGTGTTTGGGGTATGGGAGGGGGGCGTGTGTTTTGGGGCTATGGGAGGGGGGCGTGTGTTTGGGTATGGGAGGGGGGCGTGTGTTTTGGGGTATGGGGGGTGTTTGTCATTAATGGTGGGCAGTGCCCGGGTGTGAATAATTCCCCTGGTCCCTTCCCTTCAGTCAGTGAGGTGCTGGGTCTGGTTGTGAGACATTTACCTGCCTGACACGGGCACCTCTCCCCGGGTGCAGTGATCGTGAGGACCATGTGACCGTACGATGGCTTCCCTGTCACGCCCATCCCGAGTGGGACTGGATTCTCCTCGTGACGTGAATGAGCCCATTTATGTAGAATCAGTAATCTGTATTTAAATATCTTCAAGCATTTAACAGTCTTATGTAACTACCATATTGTTTCCATGACAATTAAAAGTGAAGACCAATTATTCACAGTAACTCTGGTATTTATTTTCAGAATTGCATCTTTGCCAATTTGATATTTTGCAACTAAACTTCCGACACACAAATCCAGATATTTTTACTAGTGTAACGTCTGACCGTTCCATCGGCTCCACTCCCATCATGGAGCGTTATGGGATGGGCGCATGAGTCGGTGAGACGATGGTGATAGTACAGGGCCAATTCTGCGACCGTGCTCCCGTCCGGTGAGGCTCCGCCTGGGAGCAATGCGTTGTAAAGTTGCCCCCAATTCTGATTCAGATTATCGCCCGGAATTTCCTCGGGGGATGGTGGGTGGAGAGGAGGGGGTCGCTGCCAATTGGCCACGGTAACTTTGGCGGAAGATTGGCGCAAACCCCGGATACGCGCGTAAACGGGATTTCTGCCGATCTTCCGCCAAAGTGAACGCCGGCTGACCACGAGGAAATTCCTGGCATTGGTGCTTTGCGCTGGATGATCGCGGTACGATTGCTGACTATGGCCTTCCTCACGCATTGTCTGCTTCCCTTATTGGGAAACGATGCAGATTGGTTGGGGGGTAAGATGGCAGGGGAGGGATTTGTGCCATGTTCCCGCCCCTTCCGACCCCCCCACCCCCCCCCCCCAATTATCCAGGTATGGAAAGCCACCTGTCCCAGAGGTGCACGACCTCATTTAAATGGCTCCCTCGCTGCTGCTCCTCCTGCCCCCACGAGGTGACATTGGGCACCTCCCCTTCTCCCCCCGATCGCGATCTTTGCCAATTCCCCCCCCTGCCCCACCCATACCTCGTTGATCTTGACAGGGTCTGTTTCTACGGGTCTCCAGTAGCGGCCTGACCCTCCCCCAGCAACTTTCCACTCCTGCCTGCTGCCATCAATGTGATTCCCATTGGATTTGAGCGGGAGTCAGTGTCAGGGAATGGGGAGTTAAAAGGTCCTGAGCCTCAGGCTCTGGGGGGGAAAGAAGGATTGCATCCCCTCTCTTCGACCCCTGAACCCTGATTTTTGCCCCCTTGCTTTGACCCCTGAACCCCCATTACCGCCCCCTCGCTTTGACCCCCGCACCCTGATTACCGCCCTTCCCCCCCCACCCCCCGCTTTGACCCCCAAACCCCCTCGTGTTTATTTAGCTTCCCCTTAAATGCATCCATGATACATAAATCGCTAAAAGTAGCAACACAAGTTGATAAGGCCATAGAGTGTAAACAAAGTCCTGGGGTTCTTTTCTAGCAGGACAGAATACAAAAGCAGGAAAGTTATGTTAAACATTTATAGAACTTTGATTACCAGGAAAGGCTGAACAGGCTGGGGCTTTTTTCTGTAGAAAAGAGAAGACTGAGGGGTGACCTGATAGAGGTCTTTTAAGCTAATGAAAGGGTTCGATAGGGTAGAAGTAGAGAAGATGTTTCCACTTGTGGGGGAGACCAAAACATAAATATAAGATAATCACTAATAAATCCAATCAGGAATTCAGAAGAAACTTCTTAACCCAGAGAGTGGTGAGAATGTGGAACTCGCTCCCACAAGGAGTGGTTGAGGTGAACAGTATAGATGGATTTAAGGGGAAGCTGGATAAACACATGAGGGAGAAAGGAATAGAAGGATATGCTGATAGGGTGAGATGAAGTAGGGAGGGAGGAGGCTCGTGTGGAGCATAAACACCAGCATGGACCAGGTGGGCCGAATGGCCTGTTTCTGTGCTGTAAATTCTGTGTAGTGTCAGTGGGAAGATGTTTCAGAAATGCATCAGCACGAAACATGAATAGTCTAAATCAGGTGTCGAGTCCCAAACTGACTCCGCATTTATCGCTGGGTGTCGTCAGAGTAAGGTCGTTGATGATTGTTAACGTCTTACAGAGAACGGGACGGGATTCAGAGATGGGGCAAGAGGGTGAGAAAAGGGGGATGATGTTATCGACCCCCCGCCCCCCCCAACCGGCAGCAAGGGCACTCGTGAGTCTCCAATATGCACGGCTGGTAGCTGACACTCCCGGTGCAGTACTGAGGGAGCGCTGCACTGTCGGAGGGTCAGTACTGAGGGAGTGCTGCACTGTCGGAGGGTCAGTACTGAGGGAGCGCTGCACTGTCGGAGGGTCAGTACTGAGGGAGCGCTGCACTGTCGGAGGGTCAGTACTGAGGGAGTGCTGCACTGTCGGAGGGTCAGTACTGAGGGAGCGCTGCACTGTCGGAGGGTCAGTACTGAGGGAGCGCTGCACTGTCGGAGGGTCAGTACTGAGGGAGCGCTGCACTGTCGGAGGGTCAGTACTGAGGGAGCGCTGCACTGTCGGAGGGTCAGTACTGAGGGAGCGCTGCACTGTCGGAGGGTCAGTACTGAGGGAGTGCTGCACTGTCGGAGGGTCAGTACTGAGGGAGTGCTGCACTGTCGGAGGGTCAGTACTGAGGGAGTGCTGCACTGTCGGAGGGTCAGTACTGAGGGAACGCTGCACTGTCGGAGGGTCAGTATTTGGCCAATATTTATCCATCAACCAACAGTACTCAATAAAACAGATGATCATATCTCATTGCTGTGTGTGGGAGCTTACTGTGACCAAATTGGCTGCTGCATTTCCTACATTACCACAGCGACTACATTTGAGAGATAAATATTGCCAAGGACCCCAGGGAGAACTCCCCTGCTCTTCTTCGAAATAATGGCTCGGGATCTTTTGCATTCACTTGAGAGGGCAGACAGGGCCTCGGTTAACTCCTCATCCGACAGTGCGGCGCTCCCTCAGTGCTGACCCTCCGACAGTGCGGCGCTCCCTCAGTGCTGACCCTCCGACAGTGCGGCGCTCCCTCAGTACTGACCCTCCGACAGTGCGGCGCTCCCTCAGTGCTGACCCTCCGACAGTGCGGCGCTCCCTCAGTGCTGACCCTCCGACAGTGCGGCGCTCCCTCAGTGCTGACCCTCCGACAGTGCGGCGCTCCCTCAGTGCTGACCCTCCGACAGTGCGGCGCTCCCTCAGTGCTGACCCTCCGACAGTGCGGCGCTCCCTCAGTGCTGACCCTCCGACAGTGCGGCGCTCCCTCAGTGCTGACCCTCCGACAGTGCGGCGCTCCCTCAGTGCTGACCCTCCGACAGTGCGGCGCTCCCTCAGTACTGACCCTCCGACAGTGCGGCGCTCCCTCGGTACTGACCCTCCGACAGTGCGGCGCTCCCTCAGAACTGACCCTCCGACAGTGCAGCGCTCCCTCAGTACTGACCCTCCGACAGTGCAGCGCTCCCTCAGTACTGACCCTCCGACAGTGCGGCGCTCCCTCAGTGCTGACCCTCCGACAGTGCGGCGCTCCCTCAGTACTGCACTGGGAGTGTCAGCGTGGATTTTATGCTCAAGTGTCTGTAGTGGGGTTGAGCCCACGACCTTCAGACCCGGGTGAGAGAGCTGCCCACTGAGCCAGGGCTGACCACGGCATACTGAAGGAGCAAGGCGTTATCCTTGTTCGACCAACACCACCAAATACAGCTGATCAGTCACTCAGTTGCTGTTTGTGGGAGCTTGCTGTGCATCAGGGCAGCTGCTCACCGTGCGGCATCAACGTAGGTGAAAGTATTTGCGTTTTGACTAGTGCCAACTTTTGTACACCTTGTGTGCGTCTTGTGTTGTACATCTCAGGGTACACTTTCACCTTTAGACATACTGGGAAGGCACATCAGAAATTCCGTCATATACTTCCCCAGGATTCCCACTATGTTCCCCCATCACGCCAAGCTCTCCATCGGGAGCACTAAAGATGGAAATTGCTCCTCGCCCCTCCCTTAGCTCGTTTTATTTTCGTGGCTGTATTTATTCTCTGAAAGCTGTGACGATGCTTTGAAACGTTTTCTCAGTCACTAAACTCACTAACGTTAGATCTGACCTTGAATTCCATACTCACACTTGGACTATCGCCCCTCCCCCCTCCTGCTGCCCCTTCCCCCTCCCTCTCACCCTGTGTAATTCTATCCCCTGACGGTCCTTTCACAAGGTCGCAATAAGGGGAAACACAAAGCTCTTTTGTTTTTCACTAATATCCCTGAAGCCACTTTTGATGATGAGCAATAGTCAGGTAGAGATGGAAGTTGGCCTGATAGTGCTCGTGCTGCACACCCACTTACTGAGATAGAAAACTCCCCACACACAAAATTCCATTCCCAGTTACAGTGTAGTTAATGATCACCAGATCAGAACTAATAAAAAGTGTTCCACGGGTGTGTGGGGACCGAGAAACCCGACAATCTTTCCTTCACTCTGACTCTTGGATCCAATAGAAAGAAGAGACAATAAACTTACATTTATATTTAATATTGAACAGCGGTAACACACATTTATATAACGCATTGAACGGAATGCCGTGCATTTGATGGGCAATTAGTGGGGGGTGTGGTTTATCTGCTGGCTTTTAAAGGCAGAGAGAGACAGTGATATAGAATTTACATACACAGAATGTACAAAATTGGTGGGCAAGAAAAGACCAGCTGGTCCATCACCATGGTGGCTGGAACATCATGACTAAACACTTCTTCCCGCATCCCCTCTCCCCACTCTCTTTCCCCCTCTCCCCACTCTCTTTCCCCCTCTCCCCACTCTCTTTCCCCCTCTCCCCACTCTCTTTCCCCCTCTCCCCACTCTCTTTCCCCCTCTCCCCACTCTCTTTCCCCCTCTCCCCACTCTCTTTCCCCCTCTCCCCACTCTCTTTCCCCCTCTCCCCACTCTCTTTCCCCCTCTCCCCACTTCCCCCCACCCACAGCCATGTAATCTCCTGGGAAAGGCAAAATATCCCAGGGCCAATAAGGAAAAAACACTTTGGAAAATTCCTCTCAAACCCCTCAGATGATTTAAAATTGTATTTATATAGCACCTTTCACATCCTCAGGCCGTCCCAAAGTGCTTTACAACCAATTAAGTACTTTTGAGGTGTAGTCACCGTTGTTTTGTGGGCAAATGCGCAGCCAATTTGCACACAGCAAGATCCCACAAACAGCAAATGAATAAACAAGCGCGTAATTTCTTTTTGGTGATGTTGGTTGAGGGAGGAATATTGTCCAGGACACCGGGGAGAACTGCCTGCTCTTTGAATAGTGTTGTGGGATCTTTTACACCCACCTGAAATGGCAGACAGGGTCAAAGTTTAGCATCAAATCCGAAAGACGGTACCTGCAACAGTGCAGCACTCCCGCAGTGCTGCATTGGGTGTGTCAGTGTAGATTGTGCGTGCAATTCTCTGGAGTGGGACTTGAACCCATGACTTTCTAACTCTGAGTGATACCACTGGGCAAAGCTGAGATGTGGAGGGATTCAGAGAGGGTTGGATTGGATTACTGAAAGTTCTACTGCTAATGTTGGAGTGGAGAGAGAGGAAATGTACAAAACATCCATGGGTTGTAATAAAACACAATGGGCGGGAAGGTTTTGAACTCTTGTTTTCCAAATCCTAGATCTAACACTGGGTGAATCAGACTGTTAGTGGGGCCCTTAATGTCAGTCATGTGCTTGAAAGGAAAATTCAACAGGTTTGAAATACAATAAAGTGTGGAATGATTTAGACTTTGATGTAAAGTAAGATAAAGAGCTTTGCTGCCAAGTTGTTTTCACTTGAGAAGGGATGATGTCAGTAGACTAGACGACACTGCAGGTGCTTCCCCAAAACGCTTTCCATACGGAGGGGCGTGAAACTGAAACATCCCAAGTGGGCTGTTGGCGAGCCCTACGATTTGGAAGACTCGCCTTCTAAGAAGGATTTGATCGAGTTCCACACGATAAGCTTAAAGGCGAGGAGATTTAGGGTAAATTTTAAGAATGGACAAGAAATTGGCTGAAGGCTTTAAAAAAAAAAGTGGGAGCTTGTTATAAGAATTACATCGGGGGAGTGGCTGTGTGGAACTCCCCAGGGATTGGTGTCCAGACCATTGCTGTTTCAATGACCTGAGTTCAGTAACTCAATGCAACTTGGTCCAATTTACAGATTATACCCAACTAGGAGGGGCTGTGGAGGCAGCTCAGAATCTACAAAATGAGTTGGATAAAATATGTAAGTGTGCAGAGAAATGACAAGAGAAATTTTAATACGGAGAAGAGGGAAGTACTGCATGTTGGAAGTTACAAAATGAGCAAAATACATACTCCATGATTGGTGTGGAAATAACTAAAGATGAAGCTACAATTTTAAAGGGGGTGCAGAAACAGAGAGACCTGGGGTTGTACCTACACAAATCTTTGAAGGCTGTTTTTTAAAAAAATGTACGGGATCCTGGGCTTTACAAATAGAGGCATATAGTACAAAAGCAAGGAAGTTATTGCTAAACCTTTTATAAAACACTGGTTAGGTCTCAGCTGGAGTATTGTGTCCAGTTCTGGGCACCGCACTTTAGGAAGGATGTGAAGGCCTTGGAGAGGGTGCAGAGGAGATTTACTAGAATGGTTCCAGGGATGAGGGACTTCAGTTATGTGGAGAGACTGGAGAAGCTGGGATTGTTCTCCTTAAAGCAGAGAAGGTTAAGGGGAGATTTAATCGAGGTGTTCAAAATCATGATAGAGTAAATAAGGAGAAACTGTTTCCAGTGGCAGGAGGGTCGATAACCAGAGGACACAGATTTAAGATAATTGGTGAAATAAGCAGAGGGGAGATGAGGAGAATTTTCTTTACGCAGCGAGTTGTGATGATCTGGAATGCGCTGCCTGAAAGGGCGGTGGAAGCAGATTCAATAATAACTTTCAAAAGGGAATTGGATAAATACTTGAAGAGGAAAAATTTGCAGGGCTATGGGGAAAGGGCAGGGGAGTGGGACTAATTGGACAGCTCTTTCAAAGGGCCTGCACAGACACGATGGGCCGAATGGCCTCCTGTGCTGTATGATTCTATGAATCTAAGTTGAAAGAAACCGAGGAATTTTAGTAGACTCGGCGCTCAACTGGTCCAAACCAGTGTGAAGCAGCAATCAACAAAACTAATGGAACGCTGAACTAGACAATCAGAAGAGTAGAATACAGAGGAAATTACGATCAAACTGTCCCGGGCTCTGCTCCGACCCGCCCTGAGCGCCGTGCCCCGGGCTCTGCTCCGACCCGCCCTGAGCGCCGTGCCCCGGGCTCTGCTCCGACCCGCCCTGAGCGCCGTGCCCTGGGCTCTGCTCCGACCCGCCCTGAGCGCCGTGCCCTGGGCTCTGCTCCGACCCGCCCTGAGGGCCGTGCCCCGGGCTCTGCTCCGACCCGCCCTGAGGGCCGTGCCCCGGGCTGTGCTCCGACCCGCCCTGAGCGCCGTGCCCCGGGCTCTGCTCCGACCCGCCCTGAGGGTCGTGTCCCGGGCTCTGCTCCGACCCGCCCTGGGGGTCGTGCCCCGGGCTCAGCTCCGACCCGCCCTGGGGGCCGTGCCCCGGGCTCTGCTCCGACCCGCCCTGGGGGTCGTGCCCCGGGCTCAGCTCCGACCCGCCCTGGGGGTCGTGCCCCGGGCTCAGCTCCGACCCGCCCTGGGGGTCGTGCCCCGGGCTCTGCTCCGACCCGCCCTGGGGGCCGTGTCCCGGGCTCTGCTCCGACCCGCCCTGGGGGCCGTGTCCCGGGCTCTGCTCCGACCCGCCCTGAGGGCCGTGTCCCAGGGCTCTGGTCACTGAGACACAAAGTGGGTATTCAACTGTTGGAGGCAGTGCGGAGAAGAGCCAAAAGGCTGAAGCCCAGTGCCAGTGGACAGTATTTCTAGGAAAGACTGGAGAGACCAAGGCCGGGAATTTCCTTGGAGCTGCTCGTTCACGCATGTGAATGGGGTTTGCCCTGCATTTCCGGCGATGGAGCAGTTCCCAGGAAACTCACAGCCATGGGATTTTCAGCCTTGAAAGGGCTGACTGAGAACTAATCTTCTCAAAACGTAGAGGATACTGAGAGGAGGAGAGAATGTAAATCCAGAACTGCTCTCCAAACTAAACCGTGACCAGAGGATGTAGGGACACAGGTTCAAATGAGTAATCGGAATATCCTGATATCAGAATATTCTTCTTCAGACAAAGAGTGAGCAACACATGGAACGGGCTAAAGAGAAAACGCTGGGAACTCTCAGCGGGCCAGGCAGCATCTGTGGAGAGAGAAACAGAGTTAATGTTTCAGGTCGATGACCTTTCATCTGAACTGGAAGAATTTAGAGATTTAACAGTTTATAAACAAGTACAGAGCCGGGGATAAGGGGGGAGGTGGTGGGGAGAGCAAAAGGGGAAGGTCTGTGATAGGGTGGAGGGCAGGAGTGATTACATCAAGTTACAAAGAATGTGCAGCACAGAAACAGGCCATTCGGCCCAACTGGTCTATCCCGCTGTTTATGCTCCACACGAGCCTCCTCCCTCCCTACTCCATCTCACCCTATCAGCATATCCTTCTATTCCTCTCTCCCTCATGTGTTTATCGAGCTTCTCCTTAAATCCATCTACACTATTCACCTCAATCACTCCCTGTGGGAGCGAGTTCCACATTCTCACCACTCTCTGGGTAAAGAAGTTTCTCCTGAAATCTCTATTGGATTTATTAGCGACTATCTTATATTTATGACCCTTTAGTTTTGGACTCCCCCACAAGTGGAAACATCTTCTCTACGTCTACCCTGTCATTATTTTAAAGATCTCTATCAGGTCACCCCTCAGCCTTCTCCTTTCTAGGGAAAAGAGCCTCAGCCTGTTCAGCCTTTCCTGATAGTTTATACCCTCTCAGTTCTGGTATCATCCTTGTAAATCTTTTTTTGCACCTTCTCCAGCGCCTCCATAGCCTTTTTATAATATGGAGACCAGAACTGTGCACAATACTTTAATGACAAAAGGGATGATGGTGTAAGGCAAAAGGAGGGTGGTAATGGGACAAGTGAAGAGACGAGAGATGGGTCCAGAGGAGTTGTGAATGGTTACGGCAGAACCATTACCAGCAACCGCTGTCTGAGAAAATGGGAGTAGTGGTTATGATCTGAAGTTGTTGAACTCGATCTTGAGGCTGGAAAGTTGTAAAGTGTGTGATCGAAAGATGAGGAGCTGTTCCTCGACTCCTGGGTGGAGAAATAGAGGCAAAAACCCAGGGATTATTTAAAAAAACAAGGAGATGCTACACTGGGGAACTGTGGAGTCATTCTGGATGGATGAATTAAGATGGGCTGAATGGCCTCCCCCACCTGTAATGATCTTGCGATCTTGTGATTAGCCAAATGGCCCTTTGTCATTTCACAGTTTCCATACATTCATTCATATATAGAGATATGGTTCTATTTTGCTTATCATCGACATGTCACTTTGTGTAATTAAGGGCTTGTATCTCAGTCACAGCTTTATGATCCAGTGTATAGTCGGAGGAGATAATTGGTGGAGGCTGTTCATTGCCAACGTTAGATTCAGTTGGAATTGTCAGGAAATGTAATATTTCACTTCAATGTCAACTTACTCCCTCCTCCGCTCTTGAAGGTATTGGTTCGTTTGGAGGTACAGTCCCATGGGCGCTGGTCACCCTCTGGAATGGGGCCCAAGTCTTAGTACGCAAGTGAACTGTGGGAGCCATCACTGTCGAGCCTGATCTAAAGTCTGCCCGCTCGCAGGGATTGGTGGCTAGTGAAACCGAGTGGGGAACCTTGGTCAGTTTTCCCCCTCCTCGCCTTCAAACCCGGTTTTAACTTTGAGCCATCCCTCCCACCTTGGCTGAGATGGGCTAACTCAGCACAGACTGTGGGGGGGGGTGGTGGGCTCGAGGCTGGGAGCTTCCTAGTCTGTATGGGTCAGCAGCTCACCCCATCAGGAAAGCGACTAGAAAGGGTTTTCTGTGGGACTTTCAATTCTTGTGCCCTCAACAGAGGTTTTGAAGTAATGTCATGAGAAAAGGACCCTTGTTTCTGCTGGGAGATGAAAAGGGGCTTTGAAGTTAATGGTTGTTTGTTACCATCACATGCAACCAAAGGTTTTTTTGATCAAACTATGAAACTCTTATGAAATTTGCGATGCTATACTTAGGATGTTATCAGTGCATGATGTAACAGGAAGGGAATGTTTGCCTATAAAAGGATTCTGCCCTCCATCCTTTCCTATACACAGCTGTATGAAGACTCTTCAAATAATGATGTTAATTTAAAGAACATTTTGTTCAGGTCAATATTAATCAGTACCCATGTTAATGGGGGGTCCGAGAGCTGTTGATTGGGTAGAATAGTTAAGGATCAGTTTCTGGGTTCAGGGTCATAATCTTTCCAAGTTCTGTAAGTTACATGATTACCCAATGCAACTACAAGGAACAAAGACAATAACCAAAGTTTAGGGTGAATGGAGCTATCTATTTATCAAGGCCTTTTCTAATTGGTCCTGTTTAGATTTTTCACAAGTACTTTACCTTTAATCTTTGCTTTCTGCCCCCCAAACATCTCTCTAACCGCGTGGCCACATTCCCCTTAATTCCATCTGCTGTTATTTTTGCCGTAAGTCTCTGATCTGGAACCTTATCAATGCTTTTTGAAAACGCATATAAATCACATCCACTGCATTTCTTTTGTTGATTCTCTTCATTATTTCTTCAAAGAACTCTGTAAGGTTGACCCATCTCTGCAATAGCTCTCTGTTCACAGGCTTCCAGTCTGCCTTCCGCCCATCTCTCAGTTCAAAACAGCCCCAACCAAAGTCACAAAGGACGTTGTCGTTTTTTTTTTGTTTTTTTTAAAATTCGTTCATGGGATGTGGGCGTCGCTGGCGAGGCCGGCATTTATTGCCCATCCCTAATTGCCCCTTGAGAAGGTGGTGGTGAGCCGCCTTCTTGCGAGATTTTACAACTGAGTGGCTTGCTAGGGCATTTAAGAATCAACCACATTGCTGTGGGTCTGGAGTCACATATAGGCCAGACCGGGTAAGGGCGGCAGGCTTCCTTCCCTAAAGGACATTAGTGAACCAGATGGGTTTTTACGACAATCTGGTAGTTTCATGGCCATCATTACTGATACTAGTATTTTAATTCCAGATTTTTTATTTAATTAATTGAATTTAAATTCGCCAGCTGCCGTGGCGGGATTTGAACTCATGACTCTGGATTTTAGTCCAGGCCTCTGGATTACTAGCCCAGTAACACAACCACTATGCTACCGTACCCTATGTCTGTTGGGCATCATCTCTCCTGCTCCTTCTGGATCGCGCTGCAGTGTCCGACACAGTTGACCGCACCATCCTCCTCCAAAGCATCGCATCCATTGTCCAACTATGTAGGATTGCCCAAACAAGGTCACATTCCTACCAACCCAGACGTGGCCAGAGCATTTCCAGCAACTGCGTCTGATCCCTACCTTGCACTATCACCTCCAGAGTTCCCAAGGGCTTATCATTGGCCCTCTCATCCCCACCCACCCCCCCCCTTCATTCCCCCCCATCGTCATGGACCACAGACATGGGATGTGTTTGGATCGGTAACTCTGGGTGTGTTTGGATCGGTAACTCTGGGTGTGTTTGGATCGGTAACTCTGGGTGTGTTTGGATCACTGAGGTACATATAATATTCCTGACCTTTCCACATGCTGCCCATGTTTCTTGCAGTTAGCTTCATTCTAACCAAGATTCACAACTTCAAACAGACAAGTGGGGGACGATTCAGGATGAGTTTTTCGAAGTGATGTGACTTTGAACTTTCGAGTCAAGTTCACAAAGTTGATCAATTGATTCTCATTTCCATGTTTTATATTTTCCGACAGATTTAATGAAGCATTTGACTCAGGACTGAGCTGGAATTGTAGAGTCAGCACGACAGACTTCCGATTGGGGATTGGAGGGATCATCAAATTGGAAATTTCACGGAGATAAAGATGTGGTGAGTTTTTCCCAAACAAAAGGCCAAGAAAAATAACAGAAAAACTCTCTGAGGATCTGAAAAGCCACAAGCAAAATCATCCCACTATGGGAATATTTTTAAATTCATTGTCAGGATGTGGGGGTTGTTGGCGAGTCCGGCATTTATTGCCCTTGAGAAGGTGGTGGTGAGCCGCCTTCTTGAACCGCTGCAGTCCGTGTGGTGAAGGTTCTCCCACAGTGCTGTTAGGAAGGGAGTTCCAGGATTTTGACCCAGCGACGATGAAGGAACGGCGATATATTTCCGAGTTGCGATGGTGTGTGACTTGAAGGGGAACTTGGAGATATTAATTCTTAAACTAGGTTGTTTTCAACCAGCAGACAGTCCCGTTCACACATCACACACATTACATGCTGCTGGACAGTAAATCTGTATAAAATGTGTCCGTATCTAAAATTGTTCAGTGTGTAGAGTGCAACACGTTGTTCTTTCCCGTCGTCAAACTGTCAAACAATAAATCAGAAAAAGCTGATCGACATCTTCAAAAATAAAACAACACATCATCCAAAACCCAAGAACAGCCCTGATTATAAAACATGACATGAAAATGGAGAGTTATAATGGTGATTGGACCTTTCACTCTGAGTATAGCCGAACATTCATTCACTTTACATTATTCACCCCATCCAACTCCCGCTCTCTCTCACGTGCCCACACTGTACCCCCTCTCTCACACACGCTCTTGCACCCACACTGTACCCCCTCCAACTCCCTACCCTCCAACTCCCTACCCTCTCGCACACCCCACCTACACCCACACTGTACCCCCTCCAACTCCCTACCCTCTCTCACACCCCACCTACACCCACACTGTACCCCCTCCAACTCCCTACCCTCCAACTCCCTACCCTCTCGCACACCCCACCTACACCCACACTGTACCCCCTCCAACTCCCTACCCTCTCTCACACCCCACCTACACCCACACTGTACCCCCTCCAACTCCCTACCCTCCAACTCCCTACCCTCTCGCACACCCCACCTACACCCACACTGTACCCCCTCCAACTCCCTACCCTCTCTCACACCCCACCTACACCCACACTGTACCCCCTCCAACTCCCTACCCTCTCGCACACCCCACCTACACCCACACTGTACCCCCTCCAACTCCCTACCCTCTCTCACACCCCACCTACACCCACACTGTACCCCCTCCAACTCCCTACCCTCTCTCACACCCCACCTACACCCACACTGTACCCCCTCCAACTCCCTACCCTCTCTCACACCCCACCTACACCCACACTGTACCCCCTCCAACTCCCTACCCTCTCTCACACCCCACCTACACCCACACTGTACCCCCTCCAACTCCCTACCCTCTCTCACACCCCACCTACACCCACACTGTACCCCCTCCAACTCCCTACCCTCCAACTCCCTACCCTCTCTCACACCCCACCTACACCCACACTGTACCCCATCCAACTCCACACCCTTCCCTCTCCCTATTATTTTTACCTTCCTTTTCTCTCCATTGCTACCCATTTCCCTTTTCTTTCCCGTCTCTCCTCAGCACTGCTCTTCAACTCCTGTTCCTACCCGAATCCAGCTGTTAATGAGATGACTCAGGCCATGTCCCACTGTGGGTGGGAATTCCTGTTCTTCATTATCAGATAAAGGCAGCTGTAATTTATTATTCATTTGCTCGTGTATTCGGATGTAGCTCTTCCAGGTCACTTTTGTTTCTATTCTTGCTAAAATAAGTAGAAGACAATACTGCAGATTGCAAGAGGAAGACCACACTCGGAGCACGGTGCCCAGTTCTGGGGCCCGATATTAGGAGGGAGGCGGGTTGGCAGCGGGGGGTCGAGTGAATTTGGGGTGCGTCGCACGCGATCGCAGCCTAATTGAAGTTACTTACGCGTGCTTCCGGGTTTCCCGTTCCAGACCTGCGCAGCGGGCGGACTGCGCACCCGCATCACAGGCTGTCAGCGGGAGGAGCCCTATTTAAAGGGCCAGTCCTCCAATGCTCCTCCTGCAGCAAAGAACCAATTTTGGAGCATGGAGCAGGCCAGAGGCAAGGCTGCTCCAAGGTTCTCTGAGTTCTCACTCCAGGTGCTGCTCGATGGGGTGAGGAGCAGGAGGGAAATTTTTTTTCCATCAGATGGGAGGAGGTGGCCTCCCTCCGCCACCAAGAAGGCCTGGCTGGACATGGCCGAGGAGGTCAGCAGCAGCGGCAATGTGTCCAGAACCTGGGTCCAGCGCAGGAAGCGCTTTAATGACCTAACCAGGTCAGCCAAAGTGAGTATACTTGCGCATTCTCGCACACTCCGTCTTCCACATCACGTCCACCACCACACAACTCCTTCTGCACTGCCACCACAATGCTCTCGCATCACTCCTCACATCCACTCAACCATCATCCTCACCGTGCCTGCACTTACTCACCGCCCCTGTCCCCATTTGAACACTACCACGCAACCCAATCCTCATACAATCTCATGGCTATGTCTCACACGCACCCTCCTATGCATCTCCCTCACGCTCACCCCCACCCACACCAATGCATTCGGCTGGTCACCATGCAACCATCACTCAATCACGCCTCTGTGTTTTGCCTTGATAGGAGAAGAGATTCCAGAACGCCCGGGAGAGGGCAAGGACCGGAGGGGGCCCGCCACACCAGGTGACATTAACAGATGCGGAGCAGCAGGCACTCGAGATAAGCCGCACACTGGAGTGTCTGTCCGTGGCGGACGCCGAGACTGGGAGTGCACAAACGGCTGGTGACAGAAATCTAACACACAGCACTCATGATAGTGAATGATCTTAGCATCACTTGGCATCTGCAGCACCTCAACATCTGTCCACATGCTTAATATTGCTTTCTGTTTTCTTGCGGGGCCATCTTCGAGCGCCGTGACGGCGGAGGGCGATTCCCCAGAGGACCTGCCAGCCTCTGAGGGTACATCGTCACATCTGAGCCAGCCATCCACCAGCGCAGATAGCACACACCTTGGTGGGTCCCCGTCTTCACTTAGTTGGGGTCGCACATGGTGAGTCACCACGCACATGTGAGCATGAGCAGACCCTGGTGGCAGGGGCAGCCGTGGAGAGTCCATGTCGTTGGGAGCACTCTTCTCCATGCTCTGCTCAGCTGGACCCAGATGCAGAACCCTGGGGGCCAGCCGTGAAAAGGAGAGTCATCGAGGGGCAGCAGCACATTTGCGAGGTACTGGAACAGGTGCCATGCACACTCTCCACAATCGCACAGAGGATGGAGGAGTCCAATTCCTGCATGAGTGGAATGGTGGCACAGGTACAGGAGGGAATCTCTGAGATACTGTCACAGGGACGTGAGGGCATCTCTGAGATAGTGTCGTGGGTAAGTGCAGGAATGTCTGCGATGGAGGAAAGGCTAGCCTCCATCGAGCTTCAAGCACTTGAACAGTGAGTCCATTCAGGCCCTGACAACGGCCGTTCGGATTCAGGGTGAGCAACATTCTGCCGCCTTGAACAGGCTGACAGATACCTTACAACTGGCCTTCCTAGGCTTCACACAAGTCCTCCAAACTGTCGTCCAGCAGGGTGGAAGGAGTGATGTGGGCCTGGGCCAGGAGAGGGATGATGATGAAAGGGACATGGAAGTGGGGACACCACTCAAAGCGCTCCCACATCTCACCCGTTGCCCCCCTTTCAACCAGTAGCCGCAATGCTGCCCCCTCTCCAGGTGGCCGAGTCTGCCCCTGCACAGGTGCAGGTGGAGCAGTCTTTGGAGGGGCCCTCACGGGCACTGAAACCCAGAGGGCGTCCACGCAAAGCATCTCATCGGTCAGGGCATGGACAAGAGCAACCTGCCACTACCTCTGCTGAAGCCACAGGGGTAGCACCACGTAGGGGTTCCCGTAAACGTAAGGCGAAGGATTTGTGAGCACAAAGGGGATGCACAAGGGTGTAAGACAAAGTGTCATGTTTTTGATTTACTTTTGTTTGTTTTGCAAAAAAAATAAAAATTTGTTATCACCACTACTGCCACGTCTTTGCAAATCTTGTCTGGTTTGTGCAATAATGCCCTTTCCTGAGGATCACAATGAAGACCCACACCTGATGCCACCCATTGCGTCACTGCAGAGTGGGTATAGGTGTATTTGCAGGGCTCTTTTGTGCAGACGACTGAGAGACGTTGGCGATGTCCCCGGTGGCACCCTGGAAGGATGCGGAGGAGAAGTTGTTGAGGGCAGTGGTGACTTTGACAGCGACAGGTAAGAAGATGGTGCTCGGGCCAGCCAGGAGCAGCTCGGCATCAAGGAGGCTGCAGATATCCACGACTACATGTCGAGTGACTCTGAGCCTCCGAGTGCACTGCTGCTCAGAGAGGTCCAGGAAGCTGAGCCTCGGTCTGTGGACCCTGTGGCGAGGGTAGTGCCCTCTGCGACGCATCTCTCTCTGTGGTAGCCCTCCCTCCTGCTGTGCAGGTGGATGTGTCACAGCACTGTGTTGTGGAGCTCCACGTGTCAGAGGCGGACGGTGTGGCCGGCGAGGCTGGTGATGCTGTTCGCCCTCCGAGGAGGTCATGACTGCAGCTATGGCGGCCCCCATCCGGAAGATGTACTTTTGAGGGGGTCCGCAAGGTAGGTACATGTGTCTGGACCCCGGGGTAAGTGTGCAAGTTGGTGATGTTTTTGTTGTTAGGAGGAGGGTGGTGGAGGCCAAGCTTTGTCCAAAGTGTGGAGATGCCGGTGATGGCAACGGGCAGTTGCAGGGGCAGTCTGTAAACACCATGTATTGTTCTATATGTATAAATGCGTAGGCTTCAAGGAGCTCTTGAAACATTTGCCTGAGGAAGGAGAAAATCTCCGAAAGCTTGTGAATTTAAAATAAAATTGCTGGACTATAACTTGGTGTTGTAAAATTGTTTACAATTTGTCCAAAGTGACAGAGTGACCTCCTGCAATGAGTGAGGGTCTCTCCCCCCCCACCCCCCCCCCCCTCACCTGTCAAATGGACCTTTGCAGCTGCCACAGGCTGCAACACGGCCATTTCAACTGGGAGTGTTTCCCCCAGTACGGGAAACACGCTCAGTTGACCTGAAAATCCCACCCCTCCTAAAATATCCTCCAAATCAGGTCTCCTAATGACCTGAAGTATCCAATTAATTGATTTAAGTGGGATCCCACCGGCTTTAATTGCTGGCGGCAGTCCCCCATGCGTCATTGGGGAACCCGGAAGTGGGCGGGTTGGAGCCGGGCTCCGGACCCACCCCGGGAATCCCCAATTATCGGAGCCCCCCCGCCCCCCCCAGCCACGAACGCACCCGCTCGGACATCCGGAAATCGAGCCCCTGGTCTCTATATTATAAAAAGGATATAGAGACAGCGGAGAAGGTGCAAAAAAAATTCACAAGGATGATACGAGAATTAATAGACCAGTTGGGCCGAGAAGCCTGTTTCTGAGCTGTACATTCGATGTAATTCTATGTGACAACATTTACTGACGGTGCAGTACGCTATTGAAGTACGCTGTGTGATGCGTGAAGCCTCGATAAACGGATGTTTAAACACGTACGTTTATTTCACAGGTTTCTGTCATTGAGGCCACTCCTCCTGCTCGTGCTATTGGCTGATGCAGTTCTAGCTGTAAGTATTAAAACTTCCATTTACCTTGAAGAAATGTTCTGGTTCAGACACTGCGTTAATCAAAGGACCTCATTCAGAATAAATCAACATGAATCTCCCTCGGTACTGACCCTCCGACGGTGCGGCGCTCCCTCGGTACTGACCCTCCGACGGTGCGGCGCTCCCTCGGTACTGACCCTCCGACGGTGCAGCGCTCCCTCGGTACCGACCCTCCGACGGTGCAACGCTCCCTCGGGACCGCCCCTCCGACGGTGCAGCGCTCCCTCGGTACTGACCCTCCGACGGTGCAACGCTCCCTCGGGACCGCCCCTCCGACGGTGCGGCGCTCCCTCGGGACTGACCCTCCGACGGTGCAACGCTCCCTCGGGACCGCCCCTCCGACGGTGCGGCGCTCCCTCAGGACTGACCCTCCGACGGTGCAGCGCTCCCTCGGTACCGCCCCTCCGACGGTGCAACGCTCCCTCGGTACCGCCCCTCCGACGGTGCAGCGCTCCCTCGGGACTGACCCTCCGACGGTGCAGCGCTCCCTCGGTACCGCCCCTCCGACGGTGCAGCGCTCCCTCGGTACTGACCCTCCGACGGTGCAGCGCTCCCTCGGTACCGCCCCTCCGACGGTGCAGCGCTCCCTCGGTGCCGCCCCTCCGACGGTGCAGCGCTCCCTCGGTGCCGCCCCTCCGACGGTGCAGCGCTCCCTCGGTCCGCCCCTCCGACGGTGCAGCGCTCCCTCGGTACTGCCCGAAGTGTCAGTCTGGATTACGGGCTCGAGTCTTGGACACAGACTTGATCCCTCAACGTTGTGACTCAGGGGCGAGAGTGCGACCAAGTGAGCCAAACTGACATAGGAGCGTCTGAGCTACAAAACGGCATTAGGAGCCTACTCGACTGGGAGGGCATGTTGGGAAGTCATCTGTTCACAGTGTCCAAGTGTTCCATTCACTCATTTCAAAGGTTGGGAATTCTTGATCTGACTGGTTGTGGTTTCCCGTAGGCACCCTGTGAAACTTCAAGCCGTGGGATTGTGGTCAGGAAATGTACCCTTTTTTACATTGCTTTACTGAGAATGGGCCGTATTTACATTACAGGCAACTCAAAACAAAGTAATCTCCATTGCGTAGGCTGGTGTGTTCCTCATGGGTTCCATTTGCTCTGTGTATCACTAATCGCGCATTATAGGGCGGTAAGCAGTGACTTGGCATTAATTGAGCAGATGTTAACTTTTGCACATTCTCCTAATATTGCTCCTGGGAGTAAATATTTCTAACCAATTTTAACACACGGACTCACTGCTAATGCTTTTTGGGGCATGTTAAGTGATTGTTCGGCAGCAATTAACATGGAGCGTGGAAAATTCCTCAGGATTTACCTCATTCCGAGCTCTTGTTAATTTTCCCCATTTTAAGCTGAATGTTGGGAGCCAAATGGGTGGAGACTGCCTTAAGGGGAAGTCTTTCACTGAGCTCTTCAATGGGTGTCTATCAAGTCTGGCAGTGGTAGATAGTTTGGAGGAGGAGGTGGTGGTGGTGAAATACCAGGAGAACACAAACGGGGAGGCTGGAGGCCACGGGAGGTGGACTTTTGGGGAACTGCCATGACCTGCTGCAGTGTGAGTACCAATGACCGAGCCGTGCGTAAGGAGGCTGCACATCAGCACAGATGTGTCTGAGGCCTGCAGTCAGGGCCTTCACTTATATCAATGGAGAAGCTAACTGCTCCCAATGGGCCTTCTGTGTCCTGTGCAGCTGATCAGTTTGTACAGCATCTTATCATATCCTCAGGACATCTAAAAAAGATCTTTAGAAGCAGTGGACTACTTCTGGAGTCATCACAGAGGCAAACAGAGCAGCCAATTTGCATACAAGCTTCATCTGTTTCTGATTGAGGGATAAATCTTATTTATTGGTGTCAGCCATGGCTCAGTGGGTGGCACTCTCACCTCTGAGTCAGAAGGTCATGGGTTTAAGCTCCACTCCAGAGACTTGAGCACAAAATCCAGGCTGTCACTTCCAGTGAACTACTGAGGGAGTGCTGCACTGTCGGAGGTGCCGTCTTTCAGATGAGACGTTAAACCAAGGCCCCAGATGGATGTAAAAGATTCCATGGCACTATTTCGAAGAAGAGCAGGGAAGTTCTCCCCGGTGTCCTTGTTGATATTTATCCCTCAGCCAACATCATTAAAAACAGATGATCTGGTCATTATCACATTGCTGATTGTGGGATCTTGCTGTGCACAACTTGGCTGCTGCGTTTCCTACATTACAACCGTGACTACACTTCAAAAAGTACCTCATTGGCTGTAAAGCACTTATGGACGTCCTGAGGTTGTGACAGGTGCTGTAGAAATGCAAGTCTTTCTTTTTAAATGTTGGCCAGGGCACCAAAACAATCCCCTGCTCTTCAAAGTAAAGATCCCATTGCATTATCAGCTAAATAGGCAGATGGGACCTCAGTTTAACATTTCACCTGAAAGATGCCATCTCCCAGAATGCAGCACACTCCCTCAATACTGGACTGTCGGCCTGGATTATGGCCTCCAATCTTGGAGTGGGACTCGAACCCACGACCTTCTGACTTGGAAATGAGAGGGCTACTGACTGAGAGCCAAGCTGCCAGAAGTTGCCAAGAGACAGCGGCTAATCAGAAGGGAGCAACACTATTGAAGACGTACACTGCATGCGTAAAAGGAGCTCACAGTGGATATATTTTATTGCCCATCATTTTTCTCTCTGCGGAAAAGACACAAAAGTCTAAAAGTAAAGGATCAGAACGTGCCTGGGATGGCCCCCATTGATGGAATCCCAGTGCATCTTTGGTGGGCTGGGAATTTGCCTTTGACAAATAGCCGTTATTTTGGGTGGATTTGTACAGGATGATTGGTGCCAGGAGAATGGAACATTTTCCATTGAATACTAAATCCCAACATTCACTCCCCGGGCAGGCACAGTGGGACCAGGTGGAGAGTCCTGATTCAACAATGGCTGGGAACTTCCTTGCCATCTCCGCTGCCATCTCTTCACCGGGAGTGTGGCAGAAACCTGGAAACCTGGAAAACCCTGGATAATAAGAGTCTAAATGGGGCAGAGGAGCAAAGGGATCTGGGGGTACAGATTCGCAAATCATTAAAAGTAGCTACGCAGGTTAACAAGGCCATAAAAATGCAAACCAAGCACTGGGGTTCATTTCTAGTGGATTAGAAGTGAAAAGCAGAGCAGTTATGTTCAAATTCTATCTTAGTTAGACCACACTTGGAGCACTGTGCACAGTTCTGGTCTCCATATACCTTGGTTAGACCACACTTGGAGCACTGTGCACAGTTCTGGTCTCCATATACCTTGGTTAGACCACACTTGGAGCACTGTGCACAGTTCTGGTCTCCATATACCTTGGTTAGACCACACTTGGAGCACTGTGCACAGTTCTGGCCTCCATATACCTTGGTTAGACCACACTTGGAGCACTGTGCACAGTTCTGGCCTCCATATACCTTGGTTAGACCACACTTGGAGCACTGTGCACAGTTCTGGTCTCCATATACCTTGGTTAGACCACACTTGGAGCACTGTGCACAGTTCTGGTCTCCATATGATTGAAAAGGATATAGAGGCAGTGGAGAAGATGCAAAAAAGATTCATAAGGATGATACCAGAACCGTGAGGTTATAACTATCAGGAAAGACTGAACAGGCTGGGACTCTTTTCTCTAGAAAAGGGAAGACTGAGGGGTGACCTGATAGAGGTCTTTAAAATTATGAAAGGGTTTGATAGGGAAACTGTAGAGAAGATGTTTCCACTCTTGGGGGAGACCAGAACTAGAGGCCACAAATATAAGATAGCCATTAATAAATACAATAAGAATTCAGGAGAAACTTCTTTACTCAGTGAGTGGTGAGAATGTGGAACTCACTCCCACAAGGAGTGGTTGAGGTGAATAGTGTAGATATATTTTAGGGGAAGCTCGATAAACACATGAGGGAGAAAGGAATAGAAGGATATGCTGATAGGGTGGGAGGCGGGTGGTGTGGAGCATAAACACTGGCATAGACCAGTTGGGCCGAATGGCCTGTTTCTGTGCTGTAACACATGTAAAGAGGGTTTGTGTCACACTCCCGACAGCCACGCCAGCGGAACGGGAGCAGCTCCGAGGAAATTCTCCCCCTTCCCGCCCCCCCCCCTCCCCCCTCCCCCCCAAAATGTATTTCTTCATTTTTACACCAGCCCACTTTCTGATCTTTGTAAGCCAGATTCCAGTTTAAGGTCATTTGGCGCTGAATTGTGAGCAGTTCTGTGCAGTTCTGATTTAGCTCCAGGGGAAACTGCAGAATTCGAGAACAACTTTGCTGCCGTTTCCTCTATAAACTATTACTTAAAGGAGAAGCACGTTGTCGGAATAAATACTTTCAATGTAAAGTACTTTCTGGTATAATTTAGAACTATTTCTGCTGACTTGTCCTGCCTGGGGGCAGACACTGCTAGGTTCAGTCACTTGCTGAACAATAACTTTTATACGAACAATGATGGACAGGAAAAGACCCTCTGAGTCCACCCAGCCTGTCCCACACAACTGTGACACCTTGTGTATCACAATATATACACCCCCCACCTCACCCACCCACCCACCCGAAACCGTGTGATCTCCTGGGAGAGGTGAAAAACCAGATTAAAAAACCCAGTCCAATTTGGGGAAAGAAACTCTGGGAAATTCCTCTCCAACCCCCCTCCCCCCCCCCCTTCCAGGTGATGTAAACTAGTCCAGGAGATCACTCTGGCCCTGATAATTCTAAGCATCACATCATTTTGTAGGAGTTGATCTCCGCCCCCGACAGAAACAGGTCCAGCTCTTGCTCGAAGGCATAGCTTTAAGCTGATTGGTGGAAGGATTAGAGGGGACATGAGGAAAAACTTTTTTACCCAGAGGGTGGTGGGTGTATGGAATTTGCTGCCCGACTTGGTGGTAGAGGCAGGGACCCTCAACTCTTTTTAAGAAGTACCTGGACCTGCACCTAAAGTGCTGTAAGCTGCAGGGCTACGGACCGGGCGCTGGAAGGTGGGATTAGAATGGGCACCTGGTTGTTCTTCGAGCCGGCATGGACACGATGGGCCGAAAGGCCCCCTTCTGTGCTGTATCTTTTCTATGGTTCTAAGAAATTCAGCAAATTGGCGTCCACCGCACAAGCTCCAGAGGTCCACTATTCTCTGGGAAAAGAACCAACTCCTGACATCTAACCTCGATCTGGCCTCATACAACTTAAAATTGTGATCCCTGGTCCTCCCGAACCTATTTAATTGGAACAAAATGTCAACTGGAACACAATCTATTCCCATCATTCTAAATAAAGGAAATTACGATCTAAATAAAGGAAATTACAAAAGTATGAGGCGTGAGTTGGCGATGATAGATTGGGGAACTTTACTAAAAGGGATGACGGTGGATAGGCAATGGCTAATATTTAAAGAACGTGTGCAGGAATTACAACAATTATTCATTCCTATCTGGCGCAAAAATAAAACAGGAAAAGTGGCTCAACCGTGGCTTACAAAAGAAATTAGGGATAATATTAGATCCAAAGAGGAGGCATATAAAATTGCCAGAAAAAGCGGCAAGCCTGAGGATTGGGAGCAGTTTAGAATTTAGCAAAGGAGGACGAAGAGATTGATTAAGAGGGAAAAATAGAGTATGAGAGTAAACTAGCAGGGAACATAAAAACTGACTGTAAAAGCTTCTATAAATATGTCGAGAAAAAGATTAGTGAAGACAAATGTAGGTCCCTTACAGTCAGAAATGGGGGAAATTGTAATGGGAACAAAGAAATGGCAGAACAATTAAACACTTTCTTTGGTTCTGTCTTCACAAAGGAGGACACAAATAACCTGCCAGAAATGTTAAGGAACCAAGGGTCCAGTGAGAGGGAGGAACTGAAGGAAATCAGTATTAGTAAAAAAAATAGTGTTCGGGAAATTAATGGGGCTAAAGGCTGACAAATCCCCAGGGCCTAATAATCTACATCCCAGAGCACTAAAGGAAGTGGCCCTGGAAATAGTGGATGCATTGGTGATCATCTTCCAAAATTCCATAGACTCTGGAACAGTTCCTACAGATTGGAGGGTGGCAAATGTAACCCCACTATTTAGAAACGGAGGTAGAGAGAAAACAGGGAATTACAGACCAGTTAGCCTAACATCAGTAGTGGGGAAAATGCTAGAGTCTATTATAAAGGATGTGATAACAGAACACTTGGAAGGCATTAACGGGATTGGACAAAGTCAGCATGGGTTTATGAAAGGGAAATCATGCTTAACAAATCTACTGGAGTTTTTTGAGGATGTAACTAGTAGAATAGATAGGGGAGAACCAGTGGATGTGGTGTATTTGGATTTTCAGAAGGCTTTTGATAAGGTCCCACACAAGAGGTTAGTGTGGGAATTAGTCAATTGCCCCGCCTCTGCACCCTTTCCAAAGCCTCAATATCACCCACCATGTGAGGAGACTAAAACTGGACACAATATTCCAACTGAGGCAGGTAGAGGCAGGGACCCTCAACTCTTTTTAAGAAGAGCCTGGACCTGCACCTAAAGTGCTGTAAGCTGCAGGGCTACGGACCGGGTGCTGGAAGGTGGGATTAGAATGAGCACCTGGTTGTTCTTCGAGCTGGTGCGGACACGATGGGCCGAATGGCCCCCTTCTGTGCTGTACCTTTTCTATGGCTCTATGAGGCCTGACCAAGATCTTGTACAAGGATAAGGTTTAGAAATGGGATTTAAAATGAACAACTACACCTTCCAAGATTTTTGTCCTGGTGTAGAGTTTCACCAAGGCAGGAGCAGGGGTCGATGGTTTGGGTGTGTTCAGCACTCCTGATTTGCTGCACCAGGAGGTAGGTCATGAATCGAGCCGGTGGTCTTCAGGCCTGATCCTCGAATCGGCTCTCCAGTGAGCAACACCCCGCCCTGGGAGCGGTTTCTCACAAAGCTTCCCCTCTGATGCCGGGCAGATTACTTTCCAATAATTTGGACACTTTGGCAAGTGAGCCGGTGCAGGCTGTGGTGAAAGAGGATTGAGAACCTATACCGGCAGAGGATGAAGCAATAAATCTTATCAAACGTGATTGTAGCCCCATCTCTTACAGCCAGCCTTCGTTACCGATTAGTAAAGCAGGGTACAGTTGTGGCAAACTTTTCTAAATGGGGGGAGTAAGTCCATACATCCATAATTATGCATAGTAGTTATTTATACAACAACAACTTGCATTTATATAGCGCCTTTAACGTAGTAAAACGTCCCAAGGTCCTTCACAGGAATGATTATCAAACAAAATTTAACACCGAGCCATCGAGATAAATCGTGTTTAACTAAATTGATAGAGTTTTTTGATGAGGTAACAGAGAGGGTCGATGAGGGCAATGCAGTTGATGTGGTGTATACGGACTTTCAAAAGGCGTTTGATAAAGTGCCACATAATAGGCTCATCACCAACATTGAAGCCCATGGAATAAAGGGGGCAGTGGCAGCATGGATACGAAATTGGCTAAGTGACAGGAAACAGAGTAGTGGTGAACGATTGTTTTTTCGGACTGGAGGGAGGTGTACAGTGGTGTTCCCCAGGGATCAGTGCTGGGACCACTGCTTTACTTGATATATATTAATGACTTGAACTTGGGTGTACAGGGCACAATTTCAAAAATTGCAGATAACACAAAACTTGGAAGTGTAGTAAACAGTGAGGAGGATAGTGATAGACTTCAAGAGGATATAGACAGGCTGGTGGCATGGGCGGAGACGTGGCAGATGAAATTTAATGCAGAAAAATGCAAAGTCATACATTTCGGTAGGAAGAATAAGTTGAGGCAATATAAACTAGAGGGCACAACTCTAAAAGGGGTACAGGAACAGAGAGATCTGGGGGTATATATACACAAATTGTTAAAGGTGGCAGGGCAGGTTGAGAAAGCGGTTAAAAAAGCATACGGGATCCTGGGCTTTATAAGTAGAGGCATAGAGTACAAAAGCAAGGAAGTCATGATGAACCTTTATAAAACTCTGGTTCGGCCACAACTGGAGTATTGTCACCAGTTCTGGGCACCGCACTTCAGGAAAGATGTGAAGGCCTTAGAGAGGGTGCAGAAGAGATTTACTGGAATGACTCCAGGGATGAGGGACTTTAGTTACGTGGATAGACTGGAGAAGCTGGGGTTGTTCTCCTTGGAACAGAGACGGTTGTGAGGAGATTTGATAGAGGTATTCAAAATCACGAAGGGTCTAGACAGAATAGTTAGAGAGAAATTGTTCCCATTGGCGGAAGGGTCAAGAACCAGAGTACATAGGTTTGAGGTGATTGGTAAAAGAACCAAAGATGACATGAGGAAAAACTTTTTTACACAGCGAGTGGTTAGGATCTGGAATACACTGCCCGAGGGGGTGGTGGAGGCAGTTTCAATCATGGCCTTCAAAAGGGGAACTGGATAAGTACTTTAAAGGAAAAAAATTGCAGGACTACGGGGATAGGGCAGGGAGTGGGACTAGCTGGATTGCTCTTGCATAGAGCCGGCACGGACTCGGTGGGCCGAATGGCCTCCTTCCGCGCTGTAACCTTTCTATGATTCTATAAGGAGATATTAGGACAAGTGACCAAAAGCTCGGTCAAAGAGGTAGGTTTTAAGGAGCGCCTTAAAGGAGGAGAGAGAGGCGGAGAGGTTTAGGGAGGGAATTCCAGAGCTTAGGGCCCAGGCAGCTGAAGGCACGGCCGCCATTGGTGGAGCGATGGAAATCGGGGATGCACAAGAGGCCATAATTGGAGGAGCGCAGCATATATACCCTGAATATATCTGGTATATTACAGCATTGTTCATCATTAAGTAATATACTAGGTTAGAGCATATTCATCCAGTGAGTAGCTAAACTTTACAAAGGAGGAGGGTCCAAGCTTTGACAACTGGCCTAGCCTTCTCTTGATAAAGTGAGGTACATGCGCCTATGTCTATCGATTCTGAGCTGAGTTTGGAACCTTTGGGTGCAGCCTGAATTGCTAGAAATCCCTTCACTGATCCTCGTCTCCTTTCTCCAAAAATGCAAAGGTGCGGGGGATTTCCCATGGTGAAACCCACTGTGGCTCCAGTAGATCAGGTGGGCTAATAGCAACAACATATGCTACACAGGACAGCTGAAAAATAGCAGCAAAAGGAAACCTCAGAGTATAATTCTTCAAATCCTCTTACTGGGTTCTTTAAATGAGCGTCAATATACAGCTCAGTCCCCAGCAACCCTGGGTGGCCATTTTATAAGGGCTGGAAGATCACTTGACCTTATTCATCAAATTTCCCAACCCTAATGTGTGAATATCAAAATTACGACATTGGAACTTAATGTAAGTATTAAAATTAAGCTGCCACGGGAATCGGGCAGAAGCTTCCGGAAGTGCAGATGAAACAGAAAGTGGGCACAGATCTGATGTCCTATCCATTTCCCAATGAATCACTCCCACTCTTAGCCCAAGAACATTACGTGTTAGCAGTTGCAAAATCTACGCTGTGATGTTAGTCTCAACCCCAAATAACTGATCTAATGCTTTGCTGATCAACTGGCTTTTTTTGTTTTAATGGAATCATAGAAAGTTACGGCACAGAAGGAGGCCATTGTCCGTGCCGGCCGAAAAAGAGCTATGCAGCTTGATCCCACTTTCCAGCACTTGGTCCGTAGCCCTGTAGGTTACGGCACTCCATGTGTACATCCAGGTACTTTTTAAATGAGTTGAGGGTTTCTACCTCTACCACCCTTTCAGGCAGTGAGTTCCAGACCCCCACCACTCTCTGGTTGAAAAACTTTCTCCTCAGCTCCCCCCTAATCCTTCTATTAATTACTTTAAATCTATGCCCCCTGATCACTGCCCCCTCTGCTAAGGGAAATAGGTCCTCCCTATCCACTCCATCTAGTCCCATCATAATTTTATATACCTCAATTAAATCTCCCCTCAAAGAAAACAACTCCAGCCTATCCAATCTTTTCTCATAACTAAAATTCTCCAGCCCAGGCAACATCCTCGTAAATCTCCTCTGTACCCTCTCTAGTGTAATCACATCCTTCCTGTAATGTGGTGACCAGAACTGTACACAGTACTCAAGCTGTGGCCTAACCAGTGTTTTATACAGTTCTAGCATAACCTCCCTGCTCTTATATGCTATGCCTCGGCTAATAAAGGAAAGTATTCCATATGCCTTTTTAACCACCTTATCTACCTGTCCTGCTACCTTCAGGGATCTGTGGACATGCACTCCAAGGTCCCTCACTTCCTCTACACCTCTCAGTATCCTCCCATTTATTGTGTACTCCCTTGCCTTGTTTGCCCTCCCCAAATGCATTACCTCACACTTCTCTGGATTGAATTCCATTTGCCACTTTTCTGCCCACCTGACCAGTCCATTGATATCTTCCTGCAGTCTACAGCTTTCCTCCTCACCATCAACCACACGGCCAATTTTTGTATCATCTGCAAACTTCTTGATCAAGCTCCCCACATTCTAGTCCAAATCATTAATATATACCACAAAAAGCAAGGGACCGAGTACTGAACCCTGTGGAACCCCACTGGAAACAGCCTTCCAGTCGCAAAAGCACCTGTCAACTATTAACCTCTGCTTCCTGCCACTGAACCAATTTTGGATCCAATTTGCCACATTCCCTTGGATCCCATGGGCTTTTACTTTTTTGACCATTCTGCCTTGTGGGACCTTGTCAAAAGCCTTGCTAAAATCCATGTAGGCTACATCAAAAGTGTTACCCTCATCGACCCTCCTTGTTACCTGCTCAGAAAATTCAATCAAGTTAGTCAGACACGACCTTCCCTTAACAAATCCATGCTGACTGTCCTTGATTAATCCGTGCCTTTCTAAATGACAATTTATGCTGTCCCTCAGAATTGATTCCAATAATTTGCCCTCCACCGAGGTTAGACTGACTGGCCTGTAATTACTCGGTCTATCTCTTTCTCCCCTTTTAAACACAGTACAACGTTAGCAGTCCTCCAATCCTCCGGCACCACGCCTGTAGCCAGGGAGGATTGGAAACATTGTGCTTTACTAATTGTAAAATCTACGCTGTGATGTTAGTCTCATCCGGCTTTTCTCGTTTTAAAAGAATCATAAAAAGTTACGGCACAGAAGGAGACCATTCGGCCCATCATGTCCGTGCCGGCCGAAGAAGAGCTATCCAGCTTAATCCCACTTTCCAGCACTTGGTCCGTAGCCCTGTAGGTTACCGCACTTCAAGTGCAATTCCAAGTACTTTTTAAATGAGTTGAGTTAATTTGCTTGAATAAAATGAAGTAAGATTATTTTACATGTTTTATATACTGCCATCTATTAAAAAAAGACCATCACGATCACATCATTGGAAAACCAGTGCCTTGTAGTCAGGCATCTGCAGCTGATTGCAGGCTGTGGAATGTAAAATTCCCAATATGGAATGTGGGAATGTGGGAATGCACCAGTTCGGAGATTCAGTTCCAAAAGCAGGATTTTCTGCTCCAACAAGTCATCAAACCACCATCCGCTGGCAGCTTTATCAATTCTTCTAACCCGTGTACTGCTGGATAAAGTTGGATGGTCTCCACACTTACTGCCTGTGTACTTTGTGTACCATTGCTACGTATGGCGATTTATAGAGCAGAGCATCACGCACGGGCAGGGTGTATCTGACACTGGGCGAGGACGATACTGCACCTGTCCTCTAGCTCATCTTATCTTCTGTTCGTTATTTAAACAGAGAATCAGGCCGGTTGTATAATCTGCTCATGACACGCCTCACCCAGTATTCCAGTGTGTGCTCAGAGTGCAGAATCTCCCCTATAATTACAAAGTGAAAGTAATTACATAAGGTCGAAACCCTAAAGAATAAAATGCAGGGAATAAAAAGTGACGCAGGAACGAATTATAAAGTTGTAGCAGACTTCAGCGATTCAGGTCACCGCATACCTGAGAAAACAGCTTGAATTGGTTTATACAGAACGAGAGATTGTGCTACACTCTTCAACACTGACACATTTTTGCACTAGATATTTTCTTGGGTTCATTATCACCTCACGTTCCTTACAATCCAACACATGTCTTCACCAGCCCACAAACAGTTAACAATAAAAAGCAGTCGATCATAGAATAGAATCATAGAAAGGTTACAGCATGGAAGGAGGTCATTCGGCCCATCGAGTCTGTGCCAGCTCCAAGCAAGAGCAATCCGGCTAGTCCCACTCTCCACCCCGTCCCCATAGCCCTGCAAATTTCTTCCCTTCAAGTACCCGTCCAGTTCTCTCCCGAAGGCCACGACTGAATCTGCCTCCCCCCGGGCAGTGCACCCCAGATCCCAGCCACTCACTGTGTAAAACAAACCTGGATTCTGAAACTCAAGTGTAATTTGGTCAAATGTTTAGATGATTCCAAACTAGGAAAGGTCATGGAATTAGAGGGGACAGCTCGGAAATTACAGAATGGATTGAACAAAACGCCTGAGTTGACGGAACAATGGCAGAAAAAAGTTAACGGGCACAAGAAGAAAAAGTGGACCAGCTGATTTACTCCAGGGTTGGTTTTGAAATAATGATGGATGAAGTTTTTAGAGTCTTAGCAGAATCGATGCTCAACGTGCCCGACCACTGCAGAGCAGCAATCAATAAAACCAAAAGAATGTTCAACTACAGAGCCAAAATATTAGAGAGAGAAGTCCCGCCAAATTGGATAGTCCTCGAGTCAGACTGCACCTTGGGTACTGTGTCCGGTTCTAGTCACCGAGGCACAGGTGCTGGAGGCAGTGATCAATTTATCGAATGGACTCCAGACATTGTGGAGGGAAAACCTTAGAGTCATTTAAGGAACTGGATGTTTGAATGGGGGAGGCTGCAGAGCCTTTAGGGATAGATAAACTAAGATGGCTCGAATGGTCAGCAGCCCTCCAAGTACCTCGACCAAATACCATCCCTCATGTGTTAGTCTCGGTAATGAGCATCAACGGGCCTCTTTGTCTGCAGAGGAGATCAAGCTGAGCCAAAAGATGCATATTTTCGAACAAGGGGGGGGTCACTGACAGTGACCAGGAGCAGGAAATTCTGGCACGGTTCCCCTTTCTAAGCCAGAGGCCGGCAAGAGCACCTCAGCTCGGCTGTGATCAGCTATCTCTGTAAAGACTGGAGCTCACACCTGGGTCCCTCTGATCGGTGTGGCCATCGGAGGCGATGTGCTTCTATCCGCAAGCACCGAAGGGAATTATCCACCAGTTTTTAATACGGCTGAGGCATCGAGAGAGACAACCGTTAATCTCATCCCTCTTCACTGTAGATCCCAAGGAAAGTTATAGAAAATTCATCTATTTTCTTACACTTTGTTACTCTCCTCAGTACATAAAATAATAAAGATGCCACTCGCCTTTCTTTTTAAATGGACTTTAAACTGAAGTTAACTTGCTTTAGCATCAATTCCCTGCTCGACTGACACAAGCTTGAAACATCAAACTCCACTGGGGCTGGCTGTACAGCTCAAACTGGCCCTTGGTAAATAGGCAGCAATGCAATCTAAACCCTATTGAAGTTATACAGAAATAAAAGGCAATAAAAAAAAGAAAGGCTTGCATTTATATAGCGTCTTTCACCACCTCAGGGCGTCCCAAAACGCTTTGCAGCCAATTTTTTAAAAATTCGTTCATGGGATGCGGGCGTCGCTGGCAAGGTCGGCTTTTATTGCCCATCGCTAATAATGAAGTACTTTTGAAGTAAAACCAGAAAATGCTGGGAACTCTCAGCAGGTCGGGCAGCATCAGTGGAGAGAGAAACAGAGTTAACGTTTCAGGTCGATGACCCTTCATCAAAATGAAACGTTAACTCTGTTTCTCTCTCCACTGACGCTGCCCGACCAGCTGAGTATTTCCAGCATTTTCTGTTTTTATTTCAGATTTCCAGCATCCGCAGCATTTTGCTTTTGTTGAAGTGCTTTTGAAGTTTAGTCACTGTTGTAATGTGGGAAACGCGGCAGCCAATTTGCGCACAGCAAGATCCCACAAACAGCAATGTGATAAATGACCAATAAACCAACTGCAACCCCTACAATTACATTGCAACATCCAATCACAGGCTATCACTTACTTGGAATGTTTGTACATCCAAATGCAATTCTGCTTCCAGTGAACTATGGAGACATCTTGTGTCCTGACCGTCTGTAACTGAAGTGCCCTCTGAGGACACTGAGAACTAAGCAGCAAAGTGTGGGGGAGTGTTTCTGAGGAACGCTGCCTCTTGCATACCCGACTGTAATGTATATTTCTTCTATCTTGTAATAAATATCCAGCCATGACAGGTGTTAACCCTGTGTGATCTGTTTTAACCCTTTACTTTGCTAAATCCAGCAATGAAAAATGACAGTTAAAAATTCAACGCAGACAAACATCCACTTTTGTGCCAAACACTGAATTGTGATTGTCTATTGGAGTAGATTTTATGAACCCATTCTCCTGGTGCAAAACATCACCCAATGGGAGCACATGTTGTGAATTTGGACATGGCAATCAGTGAGCTGTGACGATTGTCCGTGTGAAAAATCATGTGGGGCAGCAGAAAACTATTGCCTGACTTCCTGTTATATTCACCACCCACCTCTCTGTCGCACACACACATTCACAGCACACGAATGTACGCGTACACACACACGTGCATAAACACGCACGCTCATACACGCACACACATTCACAGCACACGAATGTACGCGTACACACACACGTGCATAAACACGCACGCTCATACACGCACACACATTCACAGCACACGAATGTACGCGCACACACACGTGCATAAACACGCACGCTCATACATGCACACAAACACACACGTTCATACATAGCACATGAACACGCACGCACATACACAGCACACGCACGCACAGGAACGCATGCATGCACACACACACGTGCACACACACATACACAGCACATGAACACCCCCACACACGAGAGATGTCTTTTTTAAAGATATAACACTTCTGTACATTTACCTTATAAATGAATGAAAAGGTTGAATAATGAAGCCCTTGTAAAATTTCCTACTGTTAACTAAGAGGAATTCTGTTGCATACAGTAGATTCAGACAAAAACAATGGGTCCTTACAAGTAACATCTCCTAAAACAGGAATGATTCAAAGTGGCCCAGACAAATGGGAAGCCAATGGTAATAATTTGCTTCTGTCAGAATCTTGCTTACGTTAGGTTGGTGTATTTATATTGGACGGTCCCAACATTCTGAAGCCAAAAGCTACCGGTGAGGAAAGAATGCATTAAAGATGTAAATATTTAGCAGAGGTGTCTGTATCCTGATTGGTCCCAGTTCATGGCAAGGATCCATGTTATGTGTCCATCTCCTTTTATAGTCAGAATCCACCATCCAATAGACACCAGACAGTGAGAATGAATCAATGAAATATGTGCCTCGTGACATGGTTTTAACATAAAACAAAACCGGTCTGGAAGACCAGTGTGGCTAGAGCTTGCTGGCCCAGGTTTCCTCTCAGACTCTTGTGCAATTGCAAAGCTATTTTGCTGTATAACGGTACAAATAGGGGTTCACGTTATCTGCATCTTTCCAGGACATTGCACCCTCCTGTTAACAGCAGCGCAACAGAGAATCATTAGCTGGCTGTAAGGAGGAGAGTTCTTAGCAATGCACCAAACAACACAGCAGCTCGCATTTATATCACGTCTTTAATGTGGAAACACATCCCAAGGCATTTCACAATCAGACAAAAATAAACACTGAGCCAAAAGAGGAGATTAGAATAAGCTTGGTCAAAGAAGTGGGTTTCAAGGATGCTCTTATAGGAGAAGATGGAGGCAGAGTGATTTAGGGAGGGAATTCCAGAGTTTGGGACCTAGACAGCTGCAGGCACGGCCGCCGATGGTGGGGTTGAGGGAAAGGGGCGATGCGCAAGAGACCAGAGTTGGAGGAACGCAGAGTTCTCAGAGGGTTGTAGCACTGGAGAAGATTACAGAGCTAGGGGGGGACAGGGGGAGAGACATCGCCGAGCAGGAGGCTTCCTTGCGGGGGCAGCTGGTGACATCACAGAGCGGGGGACGGGCCGGAGCGGGAAATTTAATGCGCAAAGATCTCCCGGGCATAGGGTAGACGTAGAGTAGATGTTTCTTTTTTCTAGGGAAAAGAGCCTCAGCCTGTTCAGCCTTTCCTGATAGTTATAACCTCTCAGCTCTGGTATCATCCTTGTAAAAGCTTTTTTGCACTTTCTCCATTGCCTCAATATCCTTTTTATAAAGGTTTGAAACTATGAAGATTGTGGTGCAGCATACTTTACAAATAACGCATTGAAACCATCTGATTTTAGGCAATCTGGAGGAATGGTACCTGTTGGCCAGTCCCTTCCCTCCTGTTGATTTGGTATCAAGCTTGTAGTGTATTAGCATAATCCAATTAAGGCCCATTGAGTCTGCCTCAGATACAAAAAGGTCCCTCATAAAGCCCGCTCTGTACGATTATGTCTTTCCTAGTATCAAAAGCACTTTGTATGTTGAGCTTTGATACTCAATAGACTGGCTGTTCTGACAAGAAAGGAGGCTATGGATAGCATGTCAACCAATTTACTATGAAGTTCAAAGAATAATTACATTTGAAACATGGAAACGCTGTAGGCTTTTAGCAAATTGGCTGCAGGAATTTTACTCTATTCAGTGTCTGCATGATCTTTGCACCATCAGTAATGGCCGTTACTATGAGTGCATTCAAGATGTGTTGAGAGTAGGAAATTGCTTAGACAGTAATTAACGCGGACATGTTTGGTGTCACGCTGCTAACTGTATGGTGATTCAGGAATCTGGAGACTCTGGGTATGCATGGAATGTAACATCCTAACCCTCAACACCAACACACAGAAAGAATGTTCTTAAACATTCTCAAGATTTCCCTTAGCTCCTCTTTTTATCCTTTCCAAACTTGGTGTGTCTCCGGCACAGTGGCACTTGGACCTTTCAACTGGGCTCTCAATTTTTAAAAAAAGACTCCTGTGATTTTATACTTATTTAGGGGACACTGCAAGACATCTGAGATTGAAAAAATCCACGTGCAGTGGATGAACTATGCATATTGGTGATCTAGAGCAAGCAAGGCCACACTTCTGTCTTCATGAGCCACATGGATCTTCAAGGTCCCATATACAGTGTAGTCCCTGTTCCCATTAATTCCCATATATCTCAAGTCATTGATACTAACCGATCCTGGTGTCCTGATTTAGGATTGATCCACCAGCGAGGCAACAGCGCTAAACCTACAGGCTCGGGACAAACCAGTGATAAGAAATATAAACGCAAATAGGATTGCCTTTAAAAACAATAATCCGGGACAGAATTAACGGTCACTTGGACAAGTGTGGATTAATTAAGGAAAGCCAGCACGGATTTGTTAAAGGCAAATTATGTTTAACTAACTTGATTGAGTTTTTTGATGAGGTAACAGAGAGGGTTGATGAGGGCAATGCAGTTGATGTGGTGTATATGGACTTCCAAAAGGCGTTTGATAAAGTGCCGCATCATAGGCTTGTCATCAAAATTGAAACCCATGGAATAAAGGGATCAGTGCCAGCATGGATACAAAATTGGCTAAGTGACAGGAAACAGAGAGTAGTGGTGAACGGTTGTTTTTTGGACTGGTGGGAGGTGTACAGTGGTGTTCCCCAGGGATCAGTGCTGGGACCACTGCTTTTCTTGATATATATTAATGACTTGGACTTGGGTGTACAGGGCACAATTTCAAAATTTGTAGATGACACAAAACTTGGAAGGGTAGTGAACAGTGAGGAGGATAGTGATAGACTTCAAGAGGATATAGACAGGCTGGTGGAATGGGCGGACACGTGGCAGAAGAAATTTAACACAGAAAAGTGCGATGTGATACATTTTGGTAGGAAGAACGAGGAGAGGGATATAAACTAGAGGGTACAATTCTAAAGGGGGTGCAGCAATAGAGAGATCTGGGGGTATATGTGCACAGGTCTTTGAAGGTAGCAGGGCAGGTTAAGAAAGTGGTTAAAAAACGCATACGGGATCCTGGGCTTTATAAATAGAGGCATAGAGTACAAAAGCAAGGAGGTTATGGTGAACCTTTATAAAACACTGGTTCGGCCACAACTGGAGTATTGTGTCCAATTCTGGGCACCGCACTTTAGGAAAGATGTGAAGGCCTTAGAGAGGGTGCAGAAAAGATTTGCTAGAATGGTTCCAGGGATGAGGGACTTCAGTTACGTGGATAGACTGGAGAAGCTGGGGTTGTTCTCCTTAGAGCAGAGAAGGTTATGGGGAGATTTGATAGACGTGTTCAAGATTATGAGGGGTCCAGAGAGTATAAATAGAGAGAAACTCTTCCCATTGGCAGAAGGGTCGACAACCAGAGGACACAGACTTAAGGTGATTGGCAAAAGAACCAAAGGCGACATGAGGAAAAACTTTTTTTCACAGGGAGTAGTTAGGATCTAGAATGCACTGCCTGAGGGGGTGGTGGAGGCAGATTCAATTGTGGTTTTCAAAAGGGTACTGGATAAGTACTTGAAAGGAAAAAATTTGCAGGGCTGCAGGGAAAGGGCGGGGGAGTGGGACTAGCTGGATTGCTCTTGCAGAGAGCCGGCACAGGCTCGATGGGCCAAATGGCCTCCTTCTGTGCTGTAACCTTTTTATGATTCTATGCGGCCTCAGTTTGATCTATACTATAGCAACTTAAAGGCTTTCATCTCTCTGCTTTCATTCGGTTGTTGTGGTTGTGACTCGAGTCAGCAATATCTGTATAGAACTTTATCTGTCCTCACAGAGATCACCAGATCGACAAAGAAGGAACTTGCATTTGTATAGTGACTTTCACAACCAATGAAGTACTTTTTGAAGTGTAGTCACTGTTGTAATGTAGGAAACGTGGCAGCCAGTTTGCGCACAGCAAGATCCCACAAACAGCAATGTGATAAATGACAAGATAATCTGTTCTGGGTGTTAGTTGAGGGATAAAATTTTGGCCCATTTGTACTTGCAAAGCTTTCTTTTTGCATCCAATCAGGAATGCTTTTATACTATGTTGGTACAGTAAAAAACAAACACAAAATCAGGAAAAATTCCGCTCGTGCTGTGGCAGCAACGTAATTCTGTTTCAGATGTCTGACTTCAACCAGATGTGCACAGTTTCACATCTGTCCACGACTGGTATAATAAGGGAGCATGAAATTAACTGAAACTAATTTCTCAGTGTTGAAAGATTATCTTCGATCCATCGTCTTAATTCTCCTGAAACCTTTCCCAGATGGTGTTTGAAGCGTTTAATCTTAAAGTCTGTGACACTAGAAGCTGATGCTTGGACTGGATACCTAAGACTTCAGTGACTAAGCTGCATTTTTACACCCCAGCTGTAGCCCACGGTGTGAAGTGGTTTTGCTTCACGTTGATGGTGCAGTTAGAAGGGTAAATTCTCCGAGAATCCTGCACCACTGTCATAGAATCATAGAATGGAGGAGGCCATTCGGCCCGACGTGCCTGTGCTGGCTCTTTGAAAGAGGCTATCCAATTAGTCTCACTCCCCCTGCCCTGCAAATTTTACCCTTTCAAGTATTTATCCAATTCCCTTTTGAAAGTTATTATTGAATCTGCTTCCACCGCCCTTTCAGGCAGCGCATTCCAGATCAGAACAACTCGCTGCGTAATTAAAAAAATCTCCTCATCTCCCCTCCAGTTCTTTTGCCAATTACCTTAAATCTGTGTCCTCTGGTTACCGACCCTCCTGCCCCTGGAAACAGTTTCTCCTTATTTATTTAGTCAACATGGCTTTGTCAAGGGAAGATCATGTCTGACTAATTTGATTGAATTTTTTGAGGGGGTGACTAGGCGTGTGGATGAGGGTAACGCAGTGGATGTGGTATACATGGATTTCAGTAAGGCCTTCGATAAAGTCCCCCACAGGAGACTGGTCAAGAAGGTACGAGCCCATGGAATCCAGGGTGCCTTGGCACTTTGGATACAAAACTGGCTTAGTGGCAGAAGGCAGAGGGTGATGGTCGAAGGTTGTTTTTGTGACTGGAAGCCTGTGGCCAGTGGGGTACCACAGGGATCGGTGCTGGGTCCCTTGCTGTTTGTGGTCTACATTAATGACTTGGATATGAATGTAAAAGGTATGATCAGTAAGTTCGCTGATGATACAAAAATTGGTAGGGTGGTAAATAGTGAGGAGGATAGCCTCAGTCTGCAGGACGATATAGATGGGTTGGTCAGATGGGCGGAACAGTGGCAAATGGAATTTAACCCGGAAAAGTGCGAGGTGATGCACTTTGGAGGGACTAACAAGGCAAGGGAATACACAATGAATGGGAGGACCCTAGGCAAGACAGAGGGTCAGAGGGATCTTGGTGTGCAAGTTCACAGATCCCTGAAGGCGGCGGAACAGGTAGATAAGGTGGTAAAGAAGGCATATGGGATACTTGCCTTTATTAGCCGAGGCATAGAATATAAGAGCAAGGAGGTTATGATGGAGCTGTATAAAACACTGGTTAGGCCACAGCTGGAGTACTCTGTGCAGTTCTGGTCGCCACACTACAGGAAGGATGTGATCGCTTTGGAGAGGGTGCAGAGGAGATTCACCAGGATGTTACCAGGGCTGGAGCGCTTCAGCTATGAAGAGAGACTGGGAAGATTGGGTTTGTTTTCCTTGGAGCAGAGGAGGCTGAGGGGGGACATGATTGAGGTGTACAAAATTATGAGGGGCACAGATAGGATGGATACTAAGGAGCTTTTTCCCTTCGTTGAGGGTTCTATAACAAGGGGACATAGATTCAAGGTAAAAGGCGGGAGGTTTAGAGGGGATTTGAGAAAGAACTTTTTCACCCAGAGGGTGGTTGGAGTCTGGAACTCACTGCCTGAAAGGGTTGTGGAGGCAGGAACCCTCAACATTCAAGAAGCATTTGGATGAGCACTTGAAATGCCATAGCATACAAGGCTACGGACCAAATGCTGGAATATGGGATTAGAGTAGACAGGGCTGATGGCCGGCGCGGACACGATGGGCCGAAGGGCCTCTATCCGTGCTCTATGACTCTATGACTCTATGACTCTATGACTAAAACCCTTCAGAATTTTGAACACCTCGATTAAATCTCCCATAACCTCCTTTGCTCTGTTGATTCATTGATTTCACCGTGAAATCTTCCCCATCCGGTAAATGTGGATTGAATCCGGACTCGATGTTAAACTAATGTAGATTGGGCCTATCGGGAGGAGGGAATCTCACTCCCCTTCACCTCGGAGTCAGTGTGGGCCTTGACACCTGAATCCCCCACCATCAACATCCTGGGGGTCACCACTGACCAGAAACTTGACTGGACCAGCCACATAAATACTGTGGCTACGAGAGCAGGTCAGAGGCTGAGTATTCTGTGGCGAGTGACTCACCTCCTGACTCCCCAAAGCCTTTCCACCATCGACAAGGCACAAGTCAGGAGTGTGATGGAATACTCTCCACTTGCCTGGATGAGTGCAGCTCCAACAACACTCAAGAAGCTCGACACCATCCAGGACAAAGCAGCCCGCTTGATTGGTACCCCATCCACCACCCTAAACATTCACTCCCTTCACCACCGGCGCACCGTGGCTGCAGTGTGTACCATCCACAGGATGCACTGCAGCAACTCGCCAAGGCTTCTTCGACAGCACCTCCTAAACCCGCGACCTCTACCACCTAGAAGGACAAGAGCAGCAGGCGCATGGGAACAACACCACCTGCACGTTCCCCTCCAAGTCACACACCATCCCGACTTGGAAATATATCGCCGTTCCTTCATTGTCGCTGGGTCAAAATCCTGGAACTCCCTTCCTAACAGCACTGTGGGAGAACCGTCACCACACGGACTGCAGCGGTTCAAGATGGCGGCTCATCACCACCTTCTCAAGGGCAATTAGGGATGGGCAATAAATGCCGGCCTCGCCAGCGACGCCCACATCCCACAAATGAATAATAAAACCCACCTGAATTAGGCTACACTAGGGTTGCCAACTCTGGTCGGACTTATTCTTGGAGATTTCATCACATGACCTCCCTCCGCCCCGTCTGATCAAACAGACATTTTTCCTGTCTAAAATATTTTTATAACTAGTAAACAAAAATGTTCATTTTTAAAGCCCCGATGATTTTTCTCCCAGAGCTGTTGCAGCAGTGTCCTGGAGATTAATCTTTAATTCCTGGAGGCTCCAGGACAGTCTGGGAGGGTTGGGTGTTTAGTGCTGGTAATTTTCTGAAGCAGCTTCCCACGGACACTGAGCTCGGAGTGAGAATCAATTCCTTAATAATTGTGGCATTGAATGATTCCACCATTCTCATTGGTGTCTGGGTTTTGTTGAAATTAAACCAATGGGATTTGGAGGAACGATGCAAGAAAATCAAGATAATTATTGAACGAAAAGTATTTAAGTAAAAACAGGACTGAGAATGAAAAGATATAATAGCCAGAGTTCAGGCAGCTTATATCCTGCAAGATCTGTCAATTGCAAAACGGTGCATGAAATTGTGTTTATGGTCTGGACGATGGGTGTCTGGGTTGAGTCAGGACATCGATCTGTCACTGCAGCTAAGAATATCTCCCGACCTCTTCCCTTTGATGCAACAAATATGTGAGGGTGAATTTTCTTTCCAATTGCTGCCCTTTTGTGGGTGAATGGGGGATGCAGTGAGTGCAGGGATGAGGAGGGAATAAGGCACTCACCGTTAGTAAAAAAAAACACTGCACTCAAATTCTCCCGCCAGAAAAGAGATTTTTGCGGGAGCTTGCTGTGCACAAATTGGCTGCCGCGTTTCCCTACATCGCAACAGTGGTTAGACTTCAAAAGTAAAGCACTTTGGGGCATCCTGAGGCTGTGAAAGACGCTATATAAATGCAAATCTTTCTTTCAGTGTGTGGGCTTTGGACAGTGAGAAGACAGGACATTGACATGCTGCCGAGCAATGTAACTGACCCCTTTCCTGAAAGATGTTTCAGTGCTAAGATGGTAACCATTTGACACGTTTGTAAAAAAAGCATTCAAGGTGATCTTTCTCATCACTAACCGGGTTCCCCCAATAGTGTAAAATACAGTTGTGAAAAGAATTGCACACACATTTCATGATATTCACAGAATCGCCTGACTTTGTGAGTCCGTGCTGCGGTGGTAATGAACACTCAGCTGTTTCAGACGTGGTGAACAGCAGTTGTGAAATAATAGACGAAATGATGATAAAAGAAATGTCTACAATGTTTATGCAGCTGCAACGCAAATCACAGACAAACTGTAAAAGGACAGTGTCAGTGACTCGGCCATCCCACAGTATGTCTGACAATGAAAGAAAGACTTACTTTTATAGAGTGCCTTTTGAAGTGTAGCCACTGTTGTAATGTAGGAAATGTGGCTGATAATTTGCGCACAGCAAGATCCCACAAACAGCAATGAGATAATGACCGGATCATCTGTTTTAGTGATGTTGGTTGAGGGATAAATATTGGCCCCGGACACCAGGGAGAACTCCCCTGCTCTTCTTTGAATAGTGGCCATGGGATCTTTTACATCCACCTGAGAGGGCAGACGGGGACACGGTTTAACGTCTCATCTGATGGGAACAAGCCATTAAAGTATTGAGAGTTCAGTCAGTGGGAAAGGAGGTTAAAAGGCTGATGGACCAAAGTGAGACGTGACCTTCACAAAGGTTACAAACCGCACCGTACAGTTCATCGAGAAATCCTCAACACTCCAACTATCGTCTGCCGACACCCCCACTCGAGGAACGGGGAATCATTATAACGGGGTTCACTTTTTACAAAGGAGCTGCAACAAAAACAAGGGGGTCAAAACTCAGGCCAGAAGAGCCGGGGTCCCAGATACACACTGAGTCCCAGATACATACTGAGTCCCAGATACACACTGGGTCCCAGATACACACTGGGTCCCCGATACACACTGGGTCCCCGATACACACTGAGTCCCAGATACACACTGGGTCCCAGATACACACTGGGTCCCCGATACACACTGGGTCCCCGATACACACTGGGTCCCCGATACACACTGGGTCCCCGATACACACTGGGTCCCAGATACACACTGAGTCCCAGATACACACTGGGTCCCCGATACACACTGGGTCCCAGATACACACTGGGTCCCAGATACACACTGGGTCCCAGATATACACTGAGTCCCAGATACACACTGAGTCCCAGATACACACTGGGTCCCCGATACACACTGGGTCCCAGATACACACTGGGTCCCAGATACACACTGAGTCCCAGATACACACTGGGTCCCAGATACACACTGAGTCCCAGATACACACTGGGTCCCCGATACACACTGGGTCCCAGATACACACTGGGTCCCAGATACACACTGAGTCCCAGATACACACTGAGTCCCAGATACATACTGAGTCCCAGATACACACTGGGTCCCAGATACACACTGAGTCCCAGATACACACTGGGTCCCAGATACACACTGGGTCCCAGATACACACTGAGTCCCAGATACACACTGGGTCCCCGATACACACTGGGTCCCAGATAGACACTGGGTCCCAGATACACACTGGGTCCCAGATACACACTGGGTCCCAGATACACACTGGGTCCCAGATACACACTGGGTCCCAGATACACACTGAGTCCCAGATACACACTGGGTCCCAGATACACACTGGGTCCCAGATACACACTGAGTCCCAGATACACACTGGGTCCCCGATACACACTGGGTCCCAGATAGACACTGAGTCCCAGATACACACTGGGTCCCAGATACACACTGGGTCCCAGATACACACTGGGTCCCAGATACACACTGGGTCCCAGATACACACTGGGTCCCAGATACACACTGAGTCCCCGATACACACTGGGTCCCAGATACACACTGGGTCCCAGATACACACTGAGTCCCAGATACACACTGGGTCCCAGATACACACTGGGTCCCAGATAGACACTGAGTCCCAGATACACACTGAGTCCCCGATACACACTGAGTCCCAGATACACACTGGGTCCCAGATACACACTGGGTCCCAGATACACACTGGGTCCCAGATACACACTGAGTCCCAGATACACACTGGGTCCCAGATACACACTGGGTCCCAGATAGACACTGAGTCCCAGATACACACTGGGTCCCAGATACACAACGGGTCCCAGATACACACTGAGTCCCAGATACACACTGGGTCCCAGATACACACTGGGTCCCAGATACACACTGGGTCCCAGATACACACTGAGTCCCAGATACACACTGGGTCCCAGATACACACTGGGTCCCAGATAGACACTGAATCCCAGATACACACTGGGTCCCAGATACACACTGGGTCCCAGATACACACTGAATCCCAGATACACACTGGGTCCCAGATACACACTGAGTCCCAGATACACACTGGGTCCCAGATACACACTGAGTCCCAGATACACACTGGGTCCCAGATACACACTGGGTCCCAGATACACACTGAGTCCCCGATACACACTGGGTCCCAGATACACAATGGGTCCCCGATACACACTGAGTCCCAGATACACACTGGGTCCCAGATACACACTGAGTCCCAGATACACACTGGGTCCCAGATACACACTGGGTCCCAGATACACACTGGGTCCCAGATACACACTGGGTCCCCGATACACACTGAGTCCCAGATACACACTGGGTCCCAGATACACACTGGGTCCCAGATACACACTGAGTCCCAGATACACAATGGGTCCCCGATACACACTGAGTCCCAGATACACACTGGGTCCCAGATACACAATGGGTCCCCGATACACACTGGGTCCCAGATACACACTGAGTCCCAGATACACACTGAGTCCCAGATACACACTGGGTCCCAGATACACACTGAGTCCCCGATACACACTGAGTCCCAGATACACACTGAGTCCCAGATACACACTGAGTCCCAGATACACACTGGGTCCCAGATACACACTGGGTTCCAGATACACACTGAGTCCCAGATACACACTGAGTCCCCGATACACACTGAGTCCCCGATACACACTGAGTCCCAGATACACACTGAGTCCCAGATACACACTGAGTCCCCGATACACACTGAGTCCCAGATACACACTGAGTCCCAGATACACACTGAGTCCCCGATACACACTGAGTCCCAGATACACACTGAGTCCCAGATACACACTGAGTCCCAGATACACACTGAGTCCCTGATACACACTGGGTCCCCGATACACACTAGGTTCCAGATACACACTGAGTCCCCGATACACACTGAGTCCCAGATACACACTGGGTCCCAGATACACACTGAGTCCCAGATACACACTGAGTCCCAGATACACACTGAGTCCCAGATACACACTGAGTCCCAGATACACACTGGGTCCCAGATACACACTGGGTCCCAGATACACACTGAGTCCCAGATACACACTGAGTCCCAGATACACACTGGGTCCCAGATACACACTGAGTCCCAGATACACACTGGGTCCCAGATACACACTGAGTCCCAGATACACACTGGGTCCCAGATACACACTGGGTCCCCGATACACACTGAGTCCCAGATACACACTGAGTCCCAGATACACACTGAGTCCCAGATACACACTGGGTCCCAGATACACACTGGGTCCCAGATACACACTGAGTCCCAGATACACAACGGGTCTCAGATACACACTGGGTCCCAGATACACACTGGGTCCCAGATACACACTGGGTCCCAGATACACAACGGGTCCCAGATACACACTGGGTCCCAGATACACAACGGGTCTCAGATACACACTGGGTCCCAGATACACACTGGGTCCCAGATACACACTGGGTCCCAGATACACACTGAGTCCCAGATACACACTGAGTCCCAGATACACAACGGGTCCCAGATACACACTGAGTCCCAGATACACACTGAGTCCCAGATACACAACGGGTCCCAGATACACACTGGGTCCCAGATACACACTGGGTCCCAGATACACACTGGGTCCCAGATACACAACGGGTCTCAGATACACACTGGGTCCCAGATACACACTGGGTCCCAGATACACAACGGGTCTCAGATACACAACGGGTCCCAGATACACACTGGGTCCCAGATACACACTGAGTCCCAGATACACACTGAGTCCCAGCCTTAGGGAATTTATTTGATGTATTTGTTCTTGGGATCTGGGCAATTTATTGCTCGTGCTTCGTTGACCAGAGGGCATTTAGAGTCAACCATGCAGTGCGGGGACTGGAGTCACATGTAGGCCCAGACCGGATCAGGACGGCAGGTTCCCTTCCCTGAAGAACTTCAATGAACTCTTTGTTTTTTTATGACAATCTGACAGCTTCATGGCTAATTTCTGGTGGTCGCCCAATTCAGTTTCACAACTTGCCGTGGTACTGTGACCCCTAGACCTCTGCCCGCTCCTTACAAGGCCAGTGGGGTAGGAGGGGGGAGAGGACCAGGATTAGTGATTCCTGACACCTCCCCCCCTCACCCTCACAGGGACCTCCACGGTACGTCCAGTGACACCAGGCCAGGTTAAGGCCACGGATTGAAGATTTGAGGCATTTCTGAAGCAGTCTCCTTAAAAAGGGAGCAGCTCTTTAATCTTCTGTGGGTGTTGGGTGGGGGGTGTGTGGGGTGCATGGGAAGGAGCAGAGCGGCACTCCCAGAGCTGGCACAGTATGCTGCAGAATGTGGCCTTTTTAGCAGGTGCCCCTCGTGGCATCTCACACAAGGGATAGTACATGAGAGACATTGGCACAGAGTCATGTTTTGCCCCAATTATAAAGAAAAAAGAAAGACTTGTGTTTATATAGAGCCTTTCACAACCTCAGGATGTCCCAGGATGGGGATTTATTGTACATCCAGTGCTAAAATAACAGGAGAAAATAACAGGACCTGGGGAAAGACACCAAGGGGGCCTCCACAGTGAATGGGCACAACTGCACCAGATCAGCAGACAAGCAAAATGGGCAACTGCCCGTTCAATTAGTGGGGAAGTTCGGAAACTGCACGGTCAATGGGCACAAGGCGTCTGAAGTAGAATGAAAACAGATTGGATAACAAGGAGAAGAAAGAACTTAACACTTCCCGAGGATCGCTCTTCCCAAGGATCGCCCATCTCGAGGATCGCCCTTCCCGAGGATCGCCCACCCCGAGGATCGCTCTTCCCGAGGATCCCTCTTCCCGAGGATCCCTCTTCCCGAGGATCGCCCATCTCGAGGATCGCCCTTCCCGAGGATCGCCCATCCCGAGGATCACTCTTCCTGAGGATCCCTCTTCCCAAGGATCGCCCTTCCCGAGGATCGCCCTTCCCGAGGATCGTCCGCCCCGAGGATGGCCCTTCCCGAGGATCCCTCTTCCCGAGGATCCCTCTTCCCGAGGATCGCCCTTCCCAAGGATCCCTCTTCCTGAGGATCGCCCTTCCCGAGGATCGTCCTTCCCGAGGATCGTCCTTTCCGAGGATCGCCCTTCCCGAGGATCCCGCTTTCTGAGGATTGCTCTTCCCGAGGATCCCTGTTCCCGAGGATCACCCTTCCCGAGGATCACTCTTCCTGAGGATCGCCCTTCCCGAGGATCCCTCTTCCCAAGGTTCCTTTTTCCCGAGGATCGCCCTTCCCGCGGATCCCTCTTCCCGAGGATCCCCCTTCCCGAGGATCCCCCTTCCCGAGGATCACTCTTCCCGAGGATCGCCCTTCCCGAGGATCGCTGTTCCCGAGGATCCCTCTTCCCGAGGATCGCTCTTCCCGAGGATCCCTCTTCCCGAGGATCGCTCTTCCCGAGGATCCCTCTTCCCGAGGATCGCCCTTCCCGAGGATCCCTCTTCCCAAGGTTCCTTTTTCCCGAGGATCGCCCTTCCCGCGGATCCCTCTTCCCGAGGATCCCCCTTCCCGAGGATCCCCCTTCCCGAGGATCACTCTTCCCGAGGATCGCCCTTCCCGAGGATCGCCCTTCCCGAGGATCGCCCTTCCCGAGGATCCCTCTTCCCGAGGATCCCTCTTCCCGAGGATCCCTCTTCCCGAGGATCGCCCTTCCCGAGGATCGCCCTTCCCGAGGATCGCCCTTCCTGATGTTGACTCTTCCCGAGGTTTGTTTATAAAATCATGAAAAGGAAGAAGTTACAAATGAAAAGGAAATGAAGGAATTCTTTTGCCGGTAGCCATTCCGTGCTGCATTTTTCGAGGGAGGATGTTTTCTCTCAGTCAGCAGCAGTTAATTCCACTAATAGTCGCTGGACCATATCGTAATCCCACTTAACATGAATGAACTGTGGCAGCTCACAACCACAGACCAACCGCTCTGTGTCCTCCCATCTAATCTCTGTTCTTAGGGTCAGTCCGTGGTCTGATTTCAATTGAAAAGTAAAGCTAACATTATTATCTTTAACTGAAGAATCTCTGACTGGCTAATTCCCTCAGTGCTGTGACTCAGCACCACTTACCACCCATGTGTGAAAGGGTAGATGTCATGAATTAGTGCCCCCAGTGTAGGAGCCTGCATGGTGGGTCCACATATTGGGGTAACAGCAGAGAATTGGGCAGGTTACAGTCAGAAAGAAAGAACCTGCATTTATATAGCGCCTTTAACGTAGTAAAACGTCCCCAAGGCGCTTCACAGGAACGATTATCAAACAAAATTCGATAGCTCCTTTCACAACCTCAGGACGTCCCAAAGCGCTTTACAGCCAATGAACTACTTTTTGAAGTGTAGTCACTGTTGTAATGTAGGAAACGCGGCAGCCAATTTGCGCACAGCAAGATCCCACAAACAGCAATGAGATAATGACCAGACAATCCGTTCTAGTGATTTTGGTTGAGGGATAAATATCGACCAGGACACCGGGGAGAACTCCCCCTGCTCTCCTTCGAAATCGTGGCCATGGGACCTTTTACGTCCACCTGAGAGGGCAGACGGGGCCTCGGTTTAACGTCTTGTCCAAAAGACGGCACCTCCGACAGTGCAGCACTCCCTCAGTGCTGCACTACGAGTATCGGCCTGGATTACGGGCCTAACTCTCTGGAGCGGGGCTCAAACCCACGACCTTCCGACTCAGAAGCGGGAGCGCTATCACTGAGCCAGGAATTAATTTAAGTGGAGGGAGATCGGGCTGGATCCTTCACAGGAGGGCGTTCCGACCAGTCTAATGTTCACTATTCACAGTGTCCAGGTGACACCTGACACCCGTTGCTGCCCCAGCCATGCCTCCCCTCGGCTAGTTCCTAAATCAGCAGCCCAGCGGAGTGATCCTGCTGCTCGTCAGGCAGATTTTAGAGTGGATCATCTCACTCAGGCAAAGAATCGGACGTGGATCGAAATGGTTTCATCAACACCAGGGAGAAAAAGATTAATTTCAAGTGTCCCTGAGCCTTCTACCTGGGAGACTGTTGCCATGGCTACTGATGGTGTGTCCATGACGATATTTGCACACTGCGCAGGTTAGAGTAGAGACCTGGGAACAGTGGGGGTGGAATTGGAGAGGGCCGCCCTGCCGACACATACTGAGTGCGGGAAACTATCCCTGCGCCAGAACAGGAGGCCCGTCGACAGTTGCCAACCCTCCAGGATTGTCCTGGAGTCTCCAGGAATTCAAGATTTAGCTCCAGGACGTTGCTGCAACCCAGGAGAAAAATCATAGGGGCATTAAAAAAACGTTTTTAAAAATTTTCTTTCATTGATTGTAAAAATATTGGAGATGGGGGATGAGACTGTTTGACTGGGGTGGGCGGTTAGAGGCCGGAGGTCATGTGATGAAACCTCCTGGAATACGTCCAACCAGAGTTGGCAACCCTACCGAGGCCACTTCGAAATTGGGAGCTCAGGCCTCGGGGGGCAATAGGGGGAGGGGGGTGATCGGGGGGGGAGGGTGATTGGAAGGGAGAGCGATCGGGAGCAGGGTGATCGGTGGGGTGGGGTTTGGGAGTGGGATGATCGGCGGGGGGTTTGGGAGTGGGATGATCAGGGGGGGCGATCGGTGGGGATGAGGATGATTGGGGGGGTTTGGGAGTGGGATGATTGGAGGGGGCGATCGGTGGGGGGGAGGATGATTGGGGGGGGTTTGGGAGTGGGATGATCAGGGGGGCGATCGCTGGGGATGAGGATGATTGGGGGGGCTGATCGAGAGGGGATTAGGATGATCGGGGGGGTTTGGGAGTGGGATGATCAGGGGGGCGATTGGTGGGGGGGAGGATGATTGGGGGGTGTTTGGGAGTGCGATGATCGGGGGGGGGGTGAGAGTGGGATGATCGGGGGGTCAATCGCTGGGGATGAGGATGATTGCGGGGGGTTTGGGAGCAGGGTGATCGGGGGGGGTGGGGTTTGGGAGTGGGATGATCGGAGGGGGCGATCGGTGAGGATGAGGATGATTGGGGGGGGTTTGGGAGTGGGATGATCGGGGGGTCGATCGCTGGGGATGAGGATGATTAGGGGGGGTTTGGGAGTGGGATGATCGGGGGGGGGGTTTGGGAGTGGGATGATCGGGGGGGGGTTTGGGAGTGGGATGATCGGGGGGTGGCTTGGGAGTGGGATGATCGGGGGGTCGATCGCTGGGGATGAGGATGATCGGAGGGGGCGATCGGTGGGGATGAGGATGATCGGAGGGGGCGATCGGTGGGAGGGAGGATGATTGGGGGGGCTGATCGAGAGGGGATGAGGATGATTGGGGGGGGTTTGGGAGTGGGATGATCGGGGGGGGGGGTTTGGGAGTGGAATGATAAGGGGGGGGTTTGGGAGTGGGATGATCGGGGGGTCGATCGCTGGAGATGAGGATGATTGTGGGGGGTTTGGGAGTGGGATGATCGGGGGGTCGATCGCTGGGGATGAGGATGATTGGGGGGGGTTTGGGAGCAGGGTGATCGAGGGGGGTGGGGTTTGGGAGTGGGATGATCGGGGGGGCGATCGGTGGGGATGAGGATGATTGGGGGGGGTTTGGGAGCAGGGTGATCGAGGGGGTTGGGGTTTGGGAGTGGGATGATCGGAGGGGGCGATCGGTGGGGATGAGGATGATTGCGGGGGGTTTGGGAGTGGGATGATCGGGGGGGGGGTTTGGGAGTGGGATGATCAGGGGGTCGATCGCTGGGGATGAGGATGATTGGGGGGGTGATCGAGAGGGGACGGGGGGGTGAGCAAGGTCAGTGGGACTGCTGTGGACTGCGACGAACACTGCGATTGAAGGATTGCAGGTTTCTATGATGGGATGAGTTGAACGGACTGAATGGCCTCCCTCGTCAGTTCTAATTTTTGTGAACTTTTGATTGAGACTGACTACAAATCTTTGGAGAGTATTGTTAAGAAATCTTTTTTCTGAACCCAAACAATTAGAAAGGGGAGTCGCTACTTTGGTACAAATGTGCTCTGAAAGTGAAGTGTACGCACAGAACTGGTGTCTTCACTGACAATACTTTGAGTCGAGACGAATAAAAGGAAAGGAAGACGGTGATTGTGATTGATCCCTGAGTTAAGCCAGGCGTGAGCTGATTAAAGGGGTTGGGAACTGGGGGCAGTTGGTCACATTCGGTGGTGAGAAATTGTTGTCCTTTGTTCGGTCCAGGCACTTCCCCTTTAAGAGAGTAAAATATGAGGGTCGGGAATGATAATGGAAGGGCAGCACCAGAATCTTCCAGAAACAGTAGCTAAGACTTGATTTATTGAACAATTTTTTGAGTGAGCGTTGTGTCTGAATGGGGAGTTAATGTGAACACTTTTATTCCATTATGACTTGTCTCAGTGGGTAGCTCTCTCTCGCCTCTGAGTCACCCACTCCAGAGACTTGAGCACAAAATCCAAGCTGACACACCCAGTGCAGTACTGAGGGAGCGCTGCACTGTCGGAGGGTCAGTACTGAGGGAGCGCTGCCCTGTCGGAGGGTCAGTACTGAGGGAGCGCTGCCCTGTCGGAGGGTCAGTACTGAGGGAGCGCTGCACTGTCGGAGGGTCAGTACTGAGGGAGCGCTGCCCTGTCGGAGGGTCAGTACTGAGGGAGCGCTGCACTGTCGGAGGGTCAGTACTGAGGGAGCGCTGCACTGTCGGAGGGTCAGTACTGAGGGAGCGCTGCACTGTCGGAGGGTCAGTACTGAGGGAGCGCTGCACTGTCGGAGGGTCAGTACTGAGGGAGCGCTGCACTGTCGGAGGGTCAGTACTGAGGGAGCGCTGCACTGTCGGAGGGTCAGTACTGAGGGAGTGCTGCACTGTCGGAGGGTCAGTACTGAGGGAGCGCCGCACTGTCGGAGGGTCAGTACTGAGGGAGCGCCGCACTGTCGGAGGGTCAGTACTGAGGGAGCGCCGCACTGTCGGAGGGTCAGTACTGAGGGAGCGCCGCACTGTCGGAGGGTCAGTACTGAGGGAGCGCCGCACTGTCGGAGGGTCAGTACTGAGGGAGTGCTGCACTGTGGGTGCCCCTGGCTCTAATGTTGTGAAAGGCGCCATATAAATGCAAGCTGTTTCTTACTATTAATTAAGATTCTATCTGTGATGTTCATTACACTCAGTCATTACATCAGTTGTTAATTACACTCAGCCATTGTACTCAATCATTACACTCAGTCATTACACTCAGTTATTACAGTAACTCCAACCTATGGTTTTTATCTGGGATTTATTTATTTTGCACATATTCAAATTAATTATGCAACGCCCTCGTTTTCCGCACTATCCCTTGTGACTGATTTAATTTATGTGTCTGGGGTGTGTGGATCTAGTGTTGTTGTGATGTCAGAATTAATGAGATTTACCTTCACAAACCCTGAGAAACAATTTGTCCAAAGCAGCAACAACAAGGATGGAATAGAATGGATTAGAGCTCGGCCGTTCAGGGGTGATGTCGGGAAGCACTTCTTCACACAAAGGGGAGTGGAAATCTGGAACTCTCTCCCCCAAAAAGCTGTTGAGGCTGGGGGTCAATTGAAAATTTCAAAACTGAGATTGATCGATTTTTGTTAGGTGAGGGGATTAAGGGTTACAGAACCAAGGTGGGTAAATGGAGTTGAGGTACAGATCAGCCATGATTTAATTGAATGGCGGAACAGGCTCGAGGGGCTGAATGGCCTCCTCCTGTTCCTATATACCAAAGAGATGGGTTTCGATTGGAGAATTAATGTTTCTGACACTATTCAAGCCCCCTAAATTGGACCTCTTTGCGCCCATACTCCACCCATCTCTCTCTCTATCCTAACACCCTATAACTCTGAACTCCACATGTTATTTTCCTGGGTCCCAGTTCATGTATCAGTGAGTTTTCAACCAATTCTACAAAGTACTTGGTGTTGCCGTAAAAGATTGCAAATGAAAAAAGTGAAACTTTTGTCAAACACGAGTAGATTATTAACCAACTCCTTGAATATCCCTTGAGTCACATCCTGTTTTCACTTTTTTTTCTTCCTTAGGGTGGAAAATCTTACTCTGGACCGTGTAACGGGAGAGACTGCAGTGCAGGATGCAAGTGTTTCCCAGAGAAAGGAGCGAGAGTAAGTACACACAATGCAACCAATACACGGAGCAGGCTGCAGGAACGTTCACATGAATACTGAGTGAGAGGGACAGCCCCTCGTTATTCTGGTGCCCTCAGACTTTCAGGCGATAGTTTTGGCCTCTTGGAACCTCACTGAACTCCATTAAATATTGGCGAATCACAGCTCGCAGCTTGGTAGATTCCTCCCTGTGGGATAGGCTCCTCACTGTGGGATAGACTCACTGTGGGATAGACTCACTGTGGGATAGACTCACTGTGGGATAGACTCACTGTGGGATAGACTCACTGTGGGATAGACTCACTGTGGGATAGACTCACTGTGGGATAGGCTCACTGTGGGATAGACTCACTGTGGGATAGACTCACTGTGGGATAGACTCACTGTGGGACAGACTCACTGTGGGACAGGCTCACTGTGGGATAGACTCACTGTGGGATAGACTCACTGTGGGATAGGCTCACTGTGGGATAGACTCACTGTGGGATAGACTCACTGTGGGATAGACTCACTGTGGGATAGACTCACTGTGGGACAGGCTCACTGTGGGATAGACTCACTGTGGGATAGACTCACTGTGGGATAGGCTCACTGTGGGATAGACTCACTGTGGGATAGGCTCACTGTGGGATAGACTCACTGTGGGATAGACTCACTGTGGGATAGACTCCTCACTGTGGGATAGACTCACTGTGGGATAGACTCCTCACTGTGGGATAGACTCACTGTGGGATAGACTCACTGTGGGATAGACTCACTGTGGGATAGACTCACTGTGGGATAGACTCACTGTGGGATAGACTCACTGTGGGCTAGACTCACTGTGGGATAGGCTCACTGTGGTATAGACCCACTGTGGGATAGACTCACTGTGGGATAGACTCACTGTGGGATAGACTCACTGTGGGATAGACTCACTGTGGGACAGGCTCCTCACAGGTTTTAGCGGGGGATAGCATCGCAGGATGGAAGGAAGCTCGAGGAATCTGGCTGCAAATTTCCATTATTAATGGCAGTGAATTGCTTTTGGTGCAATGACCTCTTCCAGTGGTGTTCCAGTGATGTGAATCTCTGGGCAGGGAAGGCTGACATCTACCCCTTAATCATACACACCTAGAAACTACACACCTGCATATTATTGGGCGTGCTTGCACAGCCTCACTCTGTCCACTATCTTTAGTGACGACATTAACCCATTGAAGATAAATGGGTTGACACTCATAAAGTAGCAGGTACTGGAAGTCCAAGGCAACCTGTTATTATAGACAATCATTTCTAGGCTATAGTGACTGTTCCTGGTCTCTGTATGATCATTTCTGGAGGAGACCAGAAGCTTCAAGGTTCACAGCAGCTTCCACTACTTTCGAAAGTACCATTGTAAGGGCAGCAGTGGGGTCCAGGGGCAGTAACCAAACAGTTAGAATTGGGGCCTTACTTGAGAAGGGATAACAGCATCAGGACTCCCTCCGTGCAATGGAAAGTGAGTCTGTTGTTTTATATTTGTGAGCTCCCCGCTTGGAGCAATTAATATCGTTATTGTGTTCACTGAGCCACTGTGTCGGAGTTCTGAAGAGTGACAAGGGTAATTTTAGGAAATTGCTCTCCCAGCGCGGGGCCTCACCCATCGGGAGAGCATGCCAGGAAGTTTGGGGAGTGCACACCCTGGGATTTTCTATCCATGAATATCCGTGAGATTTGGTGAGATTGCCCTGATGCTGTTCACAGTGCAGGTATGTGCAGAATCACTTTGTGTGTTTAAACTGTTTTGAATCTGTTACGGAATGGCTCGGCTGAATTCCAGAGTTCTTATTACATCGTAGAGAAGATTTGAAGAAAAAGATGAAAATAAAAGCTTTTAATATTCCAACGGCATGACAACACGGCTACAAACATAACCTGATGAGTGTCACTGGAAAAAACATGTCTAAACATGTCTGGTCACCAGAATGGGTCATTTGTTCACTGGACCTCCCAAGCAGAATCACCCAGCACTGGCTTACAGATAATTTTGAGAATTGGTTTGACACAGACACGGGGCTGAGTTCACATCACAACCTGATAGTTTAATCCAGTCTCCCAAATGTCAAATAGGCCCATTTGGCTGTTTTACAGGAAGTATTAGGCTCTGAAATACCACATGAAATAAGGTCTTAAAGTGTCCTGATAACCTCACGTCAATCGTAAGGCAAACTAGTGACAGTTTCATTGTTTACCTTTCTGAGATGGTAAATATTGGATTGGGGGCTGTGATTCTTCCCACTCAATTCCAGAAATCCAAAGGTCTGTAAGGGTAGGTCTGGCTGGACAACCAATGGGAAGCCCACCGGTGCTTGTGTGCTGGATTAACTCCTGCACACACTCAAAGGTCCTTAAGCCGTGTCTCTGCTGACAAGTTTCTAAGGCGTTATGATAAGTGGGGTATGTCCCTGTGTGGAGAGAGTGTGCACTCTGTGTCAGGCAAAGCTGTCGATTTCCCAGCGGTTTGGCTCCGAGACTCCTTAACTCAGTGTTGGCTTTCCGTCTGATCGAAGAATCGAATACAGGAGCTCGTTTTCACCAACGGAAGTGATTGTTGGTGCCAGAAAAAATTAAACACATCAGGAGGAAAGGCCTTGAATTTACACCAAGTAATACAGACACTCAATATCCCACCTCCCCACTATCTTAAATGAGACGCTAACTCCTTTAAAGTAAATATATTAACACCTCTGGTGAAAATAAAATGGAGACAGGGACACGAGATAAATAGTCTGCCTGTCCGTTGTGTTCTGCCCCCAGGGCAGGTCCTAATTCAAGTCTCGCACATGAGATTCTCGAGCCTCTCACCAGGGACGGGGTGGTTTCCCGTTGCCTTCCTCACGGTTTTTATCTTCAGACTATCTTCTCCTAGGTGGGCTGCAACCAAGGCTGAAGAGCCGATCTACCCTGTACAATGGGGGGAGGCCACTCACTCCCATCGAACACAAGCTCCCCCGCTGGGCATCTACCCAGTATTCAGAGCCAGAGCTCCAGACTCAGCTCGCTGGGGCTGTCTGGAGCGGGGCTCGAAAAAGCAGGAATATGCAAAAACACTGAGCCAGTGGTCTCTCTGTCCAGATGCAAGTAGCCCACTGGATAGCCCAGTATCTTCACTCACCTGAACTGTGGCTTGAACCCTTCAGCTTCTGACTCAGAGGCGGGAATATTACCACTGAGCCAGAGGCTTGCTCTGAGATGGAGGGTGTTCCTCATTTAATTTTGTGCCCAAAGACATTAACAATTCCATTAACTTTGTTGGTGAAATTGTTGCCCAGAGTGTTACCCTTTTTCACTAAATTTAGTGAACGAAGAAAAGTAAACTCCATCGTGCTCTTTGACCTCAGTGTACGACTGATCTAGACGCCTGTCTAGACTCCTCGGGACTGTCTGTTTGAGTTGATGCTGGCAGAGAGAGTTGTCGCTGACTGTACCTGGGCACACTGTTTCTGGTTGTCGAGCGGACAAAGCTTCCCGACTCCCACACAAGCTCGGAATAATACATCGTCCGTTCGAACTGTTGTTACTCCAGTATCTAGAATGTTCCGAATATGTGAATAACTTTAGAGACGAACGGGCGAAAATGGGAATTTCTCTGTAAGGATCCGTAAACAAAGAAGCAGGAGAGGTGATTACAAGTCAGTCACCGGCTAACTACAAGTGGAGGTTGTTACTGAATAACTACCATCTAACCTCAGCAAACGCAGAACCTGTGGAATTGTTTAAGAGGGAGTTAGACGGTTTCCTGTTTTTAATGGCATAGAGAGAGGGATGGGGGGAGAGGGAGAATGAGACAGAGAAAGGGAGATAGAGAGAATGGGGAAGAAACAAAGAGACAGAAAGAAAAAGAGGGGCAGAGAAGGAGAAGGAGACAGAAAGGGTGAGAGAGAGAAAGGGGAAGAGTCAGAAAGAGAGAAGCAGAGTGGGGGGGGGGAAAGAGAGAAAGATACAGAGAGGGAAGAGAGGTAGAAAGGGGAGGAGAGGGAGAAAGAGACAAAAAAACAGGGAGAGAAAGAGATAGAGAGTGAAAGAAGGCGGGAATGCCACAGGATTGGTTTGGGATAAGACAATGATGGAGAAGTCCAGAGTTCAGTCAATAGGTGGACGTACCCCCTGCCTCCCACAGCAAGATGTGGGAAGTGAAGCAGAGAGGCAGCGTGGCAGGGGTTAGGTCACGAGACAGGTTGTGCACCGCCCACACCCTAGTCTATCTGCTTTCCAACTGGCGTCAGGAGTTTAACTGGAGCCCAATGTCAGAGCGAGTTTAGTGGCAATGTTTATACTTTGCAGTTTGATTCAAAGCAGATGTCAGTTCAAAATGAAACCCAAATGTCCAGCTGTAAATGTTAATGAGCTTCTAGAAACTGTTAGGTGAAGCGTCCATTGGTTATTGGGAAGAAATTTATCTTGAAGTCTGTCGCACTGACAACCCTCTCAGTGTCTCCGGAGGGACCCTGCTGATAAGAGTATAGTGTTATTAAAGAAGCCTTGGTTAGTTGAATCATTTTGAACTGTTTGTACAATCAGCTACTTTGTGACCCTCGACCTTTAGCAGCTGGGAGCGGGAGGGCGAATTCAAGTGCTGCCTGATTGGTTTAACAATGTGTCCCATTCCTTCTCCTTTCCCATTCACGTTTATTCTCCATCTTCTCTCTTTAATCCTGCGATTCAAAATTACTATACTTCGTTGTATCGATCTTTTATTCCCATTTTTAGAACACTTTTTCCTTTCAGTCAGATTTCCCTTCTGTTTTCCGTTTCTTCATTGATTTCCTTTCCTTTCCCAACTTCCTAATTCACTTAAAACAATGAGGCCAAAGTTCCTCAGCGGTGATTCTATCAGAACGCAGGGACTGTGCTCCAGAACTGGCCCTGATTCTATCAGAACGCAGGGACTGCGCTCCAGAACTGGCCCTGATTCTATCAGAACGCAGGGACTGTGCTCCAGAACTGGCCGTGATTCTATCAGAACGCAGGGACTGCGCTCCAGAACTGGCCGTGATTCTATCAGAACGCAGGGACTGTGCTCCAGAACTGGCCCCGATTCTATCAGAACGCAGGGACTGTGCTCCAGAACTGGCCCTGATTCTATCAGAACGCAGGGACTGTGCTCCAGAACTGGCCCTGATTCTATCAGAACGCAGGGACTGTGCTCCAGAACTGGCCGTGATTCTATCAGAACGCAGGGACTGTGCTCCAGAACTGGCCCTGATTCTATCAGAACGCAGGGACTGTGCTCCAGAACTGGCCCTGATTCTATCAGAACGCAGGGACTGTGCTCCAGAACTGGCCCTGATTCTGTCGGAACGCAGGGACTGTGCTCCAGAACTGGCCGTGATTCTATCAGAACGCAGGGACTGCACTCCAGAACTGGCCCTGATTCTATCGGAATGCAGGGACTGTGCTCCAGAACTGGCCCTGATTCTATCGGAACGCAGGGACTGTGCTCCAGAACTGGCCCTGATTCTATCGGAACGCAGGGACTGCGCTCCAGAACTGGCCCTGATTCTATCAGAACGCAGGGACTGCGCTCCAGAACTGGCCCTGATTCTATCGGAACGCAGGGACTGCGCTCCAGAACTGGCCCTGATTCTATCGGAATGCAGGGACTGCGCTCCAGAACTGGCCCTGATTCTATCGGAACGCAGGGACTGTGCTCCAGAACTGGCCGTGATTCTATCAGAACGCAGGGACTGTGCTCCAGAACTGGCCGTGATTCTATCAGAACGCAGGGACTGTGCTCCAGAACTGGCCCTGATTCTATCGGAACGCAGGGACTGTGCTCCAGAACTGGCCCTGATTCTATCAGAACGCAGGGACTGTGCTCCAGAACTGGCCCTGATTCTATCAGAACGCAGGGACTGTGCTCCAGAACTGGCCCTGATTCTATCAGAACGCAGGGACTGTGCTCCAGAACTGGCCCTGATTCTATCAGAACGCAGGGACTGTGCTCCAGAACTGGCCGTGATTCTATCAGAACGCAGGGACTGCACTCCAGAACTGGCCCTGATTCTATCGGAATGCAGGGACTGTGCTCCAGAACTGGCCCTGATTCTATCGGAACGCAGGGACTGCGCTCCAGAACTGGCCCTGATTCTATCGGAACGCAGGGACTGTGCTCCAGAACTGGCCCTGATTCTATCAGAACGCAGGGACTGTGCTCCAGAACTGGCCCTGATTCTATCAGAACGCAGGGACTGCGCTCCAGAACTGGCCCTGATTCTATCGGAACGCAGGGACTGCGCTCCAGAACTGGCCCTGATTCTATCAGAACGCAGGGACTGTGCTCCAGAACTGGCCCTGATTCTATCAGAACGCAGGGACTGCGCTCCAGAACTGGCCCTGATTCTATCGGAACGCAGGGACTGTGCTCCAGAACTGGCCCTGATTCTATCAGAACGCAGGGACTGTGCTCCAGAACTGGCCCTGATTCTATCGGAACTCAGGGACTGTGCTCCAGAACTGGCCCTGATTCTATCGGAACGCAGGGACTGTGCTCCAGAACTGGCCGTGATTCTATCAGAACGCAGGGACTGTGCTCCAGAACTGGCCCTGATTCTATCAGAACGCAGGGACTGCGCTCCAGAACTGGCCGTGATTCTATCAGAACGCAGGGACTGCGCTCCAGAACTGGCCGTGATTCTATCAGAACGCAGGGACTGTGCTCCAGAACTGGCCGTGATTCTATCGGAACGCAGCGACTGCGCTCCAGAACTGGCCCTGATTCTATCAGAACGCAGGGACTGCGCTCCAGAACTGGCCGTGATTCTATCGGAACGCAGCGACTGTGCTCCAGAACTGGCCCTGGTTCTATCAGAACGCAGGGACTGCGCTCCAGAACTGGCCCTGATTCTATCAGAACGCAGGGACTGAGCTCCAGAACTGGCCCTGATTCTATCAGAACGCAGGGACTGAGCTCCAGAACTGGCCGTGATTCTATCAGAACACAGCGACTGCGCTCCAGAACTGGCCCTGATTCTATCGGAACGCAGGGACTGTGCTCCAGAACCGGCCGTGATTCTATCAGAACGCAGGGACTGTGCTCCAGAACTGGCCCTGATTCTGTCGGAACGCAGGGACTGTGCTCCAGAACTGGCCCTGATTCTATCAGAACGCAGGGACTGTGCTCCAGAACTGGCCCTGATTCTATCAGAACGCAGGGACTGTGCTCCAGAACTGGCCCTGATTCTATCAGAACGCAGGGACTGTGCTCCAGAACTGGCCCTGATTCTGTCGGAACGCAGGGACTGTGCTCCAGAACTGCCCCTGATTCTATCAGAACGCAGGGACTGTGCTCCAGAACTGGCCCTGATTCTGTCGGAACGCAGGGACTGTGCTCCAGAACTGGCCCTGATTCTGTCGGAACGCAGGGACTGCGCTCCAGAACTGGCCCTGATTCTATCAGAACGCAGGGACTGCGCTCCAGAACTGGCCGTGATTCTATCAGAACGCAGGGACTGTGCTCCAGAACTGGCCCTGATTCTGTCGGAACGCGGGGACTGCGCTCCAGAACTGGCCGTGATTCTATCTGAACGCAGGGACTGCGCTCCAGAACTGGCCCTGATTCTATCAGAACGCAGGGACTGTGCTCCAGAACTGGCCGTGATTCTATCAGAACGCAGGGACTGCGCTCCAGAACTGGCCGTGATTCTATCAGAACGCAGGGACTGTGCTCCAGAACTGGCCGTGATTCTATCAGAACGCAGGGACTGTGCTCCAGAACTGGCCCTGATTCTATCAGAACGCAGGGACTGCGCTCCAGAACTGGCCGTGATTCTATCAGAACGCAGGGACTGTGCTCCAGAACTGGCCGTGATTCTGTCGGAACGCAGGGACTGCGCTCCAGAACTGGCCGTGATTCTATCAGAACGCAGGGACTGTGCTCCAGAACTGGCCCTGATTCTATCAGAACGCAGGGACTGTGCTCCAGAACTGGCCCCGATTCTATCAGAACGCAGGGACTGTGCTCCAGAACAGAGAGGCCCCGGGGACCGAATTAAATTCAACCTTGGGTTTCAGCAGAATAAATCAGGCCACCAACGGGCACCAATAAGGCTCATCTATCAGGGAGTCACCTATTTCGGCTCGCACCGAGGCCCAGAGGTAATTCCGGGAAGGGAGGAGCGGATTGCTCGGGGGGGATGGATGGGATTCGGGGGGAGGTGATCGGAGGGGATTGGAAGCTGTAGAACACTTTGGGACGTCCTGAGGTCATGAAATACAAGTCTTTCCACAAAATACAATAATATCTGGGCCTTTGAGGGGCCTCCCTTTTAGACTGGTCAAGACGTGGAAATACCAATTGGAGTTTACACATTGCTCCTTAAAGGGAACATCACAAACTCCGCCCATGGAAAACCAATTTAGAAATCCGGGTCTGCACTGGGCGACTGAGCCTCATTGAAATATTGAAAATATTGCCAGGAAAGAATGGCCCGACCAATTTAACCGTGGCCTGAGTCCCATGCAGATCAGGCCTGGGCCTCTGCCCTGCTAAATTGGTTATTATTGTGCCCATAAAATCGGCATGACAATGTTAAATTTAGACCCCGATGTGTCTTGCTGTAGTGCTGAATCGGTGAGCAGTAATTTATTATTAATTTTAAATCGTTGCGTCTGTTTTTAACCAGACTTCCCTCTTTCTCACACCAGGTTGGTTTTAATTAAACAGAATGTAGTCTGTGCCGCCTGCCTTATTCACGGAGTATTGAACATAAACACAATGTCACAGCCCATCGGGCAATGTGCTCGCTCGCTTCACAAGAGTCAACATGCCCGGGAGCTTCGAATATTAACATCTCCGTGGCCTCAGTAATTTACAAACACTTTTTAAGAAAGAAGAGAGAACGTGAATTCATTTTGCACCTTCTCGCTTTCTCAGGACATCACAAAACACTTCACAACCAATTAATTACTTCCCGAAGTGTAGACAAAGACAGAGCCTTTTTCTGCACAACTAGGCCCCACAAAACAGCAAATTAAATTGGCTGTAAAGCACTTCGGGACATCCTGAGGTCATGAAAGGCGCTGTAGAAATGTGAGTTCTTTCTTTTTCTTTTGTCCGGCGGAGCTTTGGTGCGCCTTGACTCAGATTTGTGGCCATTGGGCATAAAGTCGGCCTAGTGTGCCACTACTGCAGTACAGTGCAAATAGTCGTGCAAGTGAGGTGATTATGAGACTCGGGCCAGTCGAGACTCTGAACACCATCACTGAGCTGGCACAGATACGTAAGAGAGTCTCAGCCTGTCGAGGACTCACAGGTTAACCGTAACCTACTGCTCTCGCACTGCTGGCTGTTTCCTACACACCGTACTGGGGTCTGGTGCAGTGTGCTGGATAGTTACACACCCCAGATCTCTCAAATATCGCCCTTCTTTCTCCATCCCTGAGGTCATTTCTTGTGTTGGTGTGTGAGGAGGACCCCTCTCCTGATAGCCACAGATCAACAGTCCTCACTGGGGAAATCGGCCCCACCTTCTCTGCTGGGTTTTTTTTGGATGAAATATTAAGTTTGATTAAAGTACCATTTTCTTTTTCATCCTTTCCTGATCCAGGGAATTGGGAAACGAGGAATGATGAGACTATAATGGACTGAGTAAATTAGATTGACTTCAGTTTTATTTTGTAATCCTGCACAGATGCTGCATTAAGAATCAAAGGAATTACAGCAGAGAAGGAGGCCATTCAGCCCATTGTGCATGTGTCAGTGCTAGCTCCTTAACTTTTTTTTTTATTCGTTCATGGGATGTGGGCGTCGCTGGCAAGGCCGGCATTTATTGCCCATCCCTAATTGCCCTCGAGAAGGTGGTGGTGAGCCGCCTTCTTGAACCGCTGCAGTCCGTGTGGTGACGGTTCTCCCACAATGCTGTTAGGAAGGGAGTTCCAGGATTTTGACCCAGCGACGATGAAGGAACGGCCGATATATTTCCAAGTCGGGATGGTGTGTGACTTGGAGGGGAACGTGCAGGTGGTGTTGTTCCCATGATCTACTCTACCATAATCCCATTTCCCTGCACTTTCCTTATATCCTTTTATATTCTCTCTTTATAAATGCTGATCCAATTCCCCTTTAAGTGAGGTTACAATTTTTTTTTATTCGTTCATGGGATGTGGGCATCGCTGGCGAGGCCAGCATTTATTGCCTGCTGCTCTTGTCCTTCTAGGTGGTAGAGGTCGCGGGTTTGGGAGGTGCTGTTGAAGAAGCCTTGGCGAGTTGCTGCAGTGCATCCTGTGGATGGTACACACTGCAGCCACTGTGCGCCGGTGGTGAAGGGAGTGAATGTTTAGGGTGGTGGATGGGGTGCCAATCAAGCGGGCTGCTTTGTCCTGGACGGTGTCGAGCTTCTTGAGTGTTGTTGGAGCTGCACTCATCCAGGCAAGTGGAGAGTATTCCATCACACTCCTGACTTGTGCCTTGTAGATGGTGGAAAGGCTTTGAGGAGTCAGGAGGTGAGTCACTCGCCACAGAATACCCAGCCTCTGACCTGCTCTTGTAGCCACAGTATTTATGTGGCTGGTCCAGTTAAGTTTCTGGTCAATGGTGACCTCCAGGATGTTGATGGTGGGGGATTCGGCGATGGTAATGTCATTGAATGTCAAGGGGAGGTGGTTAGACTCTCTCTTGTTGGAGATGGTCATTGCCTGGCGCTTCTCTGGCGTGAATGTTACTTGCCACTTATGAGCCCAAGCCTGGATGTTGTCCAGGTCTTGCTGCATGCGGGCTCGGACTGCTTCATTATTTGAGGGGTTGTGAATGGAACTGAACACTGTGCAATCATCAGCTAACATCCCCATTCCTGACTTTATGATGGAGGGAAGGTCATTGATGAAGCAGCTGAAGATGGTTGGGCCTAGGACACTGCTCTGAGGAACTCCTGCAGCAATGTCCTGGGGCTGAGATGATTGGCCTCCAACAACCACTACCATCTTCCTTTGTGCTATGTCTGACTCCAGCCACGGGAGAGTTTTCCCCCTGATACCTCCTGATTACAGTCTCTGCTTCAGTTGCTCCATGTGGTGAAACATTCCCTGTTCGAATAACCCTCTGTGTGAAAACATTTCTTCTGACTTTCCCCTTCATTGAGTTGGTGATAATCCTCAGTCTGTCGAGCCTAATAACCCTGGTTACTGATTGACTGACCAGTGCGAACAATCTTTCAGTATTAACTCTTTCATAAATGTTCATAATTTTGAAAACCTCGATTAAACTTTCCTTAACCTCTGTTCCAGAAAAGAAAGAACCCAATTTTTTGAGCCTTTCTTCATAACTGTATTCTCTTATTCCTGGTCTTATTGTTACTGCCCGTGGCTCCAATCTCTTCCCTATAATGAGGTGCAAAGCTGCAATTGTGGAATAACGATCAGTTGGTGACTTTCGCCTTCACTGCCCGGTGGAGTGGATTACCCGTCTGTGGTAGGACCATTTTCACTCCATTGGTTTTAATTGGACGAGTTCCACAACAGGTGAACGACCCTCTTCACCAGATTAATCGCCCAGGCGAAAATAACAACCCATGTCTTGTGTATAGAATTACATAGAATTTACAGCAAAAAACAGGCCATTCGGACAAACTGGTCCTCACGAGCCTCCTCCCTCCCTACTTCATCTCACCCTATCAGCATATCCTTCTATTCCTTTCTCCCTCATGTGTTTATCGAGCTTCCCCTTAAATCCATCTACACTATTCACCTCAACTACTCCTTGTGGGAGCGAGTTCCACATTCTCACCACTCTCTGGGTAAAGAAGTTTCTCCTGAATTCCCGATTGGATTTATTAGTGACTATCTTATATTTATGGCCCCTAGTTCTGGTCTCCCCCACAAGTGGAAACATCTTCTCCACGTCTACCCTATCAAACCCCTTCATAATTTTAAAGACCTCTATCAGGTCACCTCTCAGTCTTCTCTTTTCGAGAGAAATGAGCCTCAGCCTGTTCAGCCCGTCTGTTGTCACTTCCTGGCTTTCATTTTCATCGCTCCTAGTTACAAACCCCAGGATCCCATTTGTAAGTTGCGATTTATAAAATAAAGATCTCAGAGTTTCTAAGATGTACTTATTTCCACTCAATGTTTGAAGCCCCGTGGAAAACACCTCCTGTATTGACTGATGAGCTGCTGCAGTAACTCGCTAGTATTGCTGACATCAGGCTGTACAGAAGATTCGGAGAAATCGAACTGTGAGAAAAGGTCAGATGTCATGAAGTTTAGAATGTAAAAATGTTTTGTTAAAACAAACGGATGAAAGTGTTGATGTTATTGGGTGGCCCTGGTGCATTTTGAAGGATGAGCAGTGTTCCATTAAAGGGAATGTGAGTGGACTCTTCACAAAGTTTCACTGGGAAATTTCCCGACAGTGAAATGTTGGGAAGCAGCAAAACAGGCAGTAGACGGGTTGATGTGAGGGAGTTTCACTGAGCACTGACACCATTGCTAACCCTGCAGTTTAATCTAGCTATGGAAGTAGGTGAGAGATGATGAATTGAATGGCAGGATTTCCCCATAAATTTAAAATTCTCATCCTTTTGTTCAAATCCCTCCATGGCCCTCGCCCCTCCCTATCTCTGTAAACTCCTCCAGCCCTTCAACCCTCCGAGATCTCTGCGCTCCTCCAAGTCTGGCCCCTTCCTGATTTTCTTCGCTCCACCATTGGCGGCCGTGCCTTCAGCTGCCTCGGCCCTAAGCTCTGGAATTCCCTCCCTAAACCTCTCCACCCCTCTCTCCTCCTTTAAGACGATCCTTAAAACCTACCCCTTTGACCAAGCTTTTGGTCACCTGTCCTAATATCTCCTTATGGGTTCGATGTCAAATTTTGTTTGATTATCGCTCCTGTGAAGCACCTTGGGACGTTTTACTACGTTAAAGGCGCTATATAAATGCAGGTTTCTGTTGTTAGTAATTCAGAACTGAGTTCCAAGCAGTCAGTGTAGAGAATGATGAAATCCAGTGCCCAAAAGGCACTGGGTAAACCTGTATTTCATTCTGCTGAGCTTTTAACCTGATTTGTCACCAATAGACGCTGCCACAGAACGTAAGATGCAAATAGGCCTGTTTGAACTTTCCGGGAGAACTTTGGAAATGTGACTTCTGACCTGGCATGGGGTGGGGGAAGGGAAATCTGGGTCAGTATGATGGTGACAAGATGTCTGTCACACTGCTTTGCGTTGCAATTGTACAGGAATGTCAAGTGTAACTCGAGACATTGCAGACTGAACAAATCAACCCAACTGATCGATGGTCAATGGAGGTCCTAAAGCTGTATTCACCGATTGAAACCTTACATTTAAGTGTCGCAAATCCATGCTGAGCAAATCACCGATCTGTGCCTGTACTACTTGAGAGAAAGCTCCCTCTACACTGTCCCATCAAACACTCCCAGGGGCAGGTACAGGATTAGATACAGAGTAAAATTCCCTCTACACTGTCCCGTCAAACACTCCCAGGGGCAGGTACAGGGTTAGATACAGAGTAAAGCTCCCTCTACACTGTCCCATCAAACACTCCCAGGGCAGGTACAGCACGGGTTAGATACAGAGTAAAGCTCCCTCTACACTGTCCCATCAAACACTCCCAGGGCAGGTACAGGGTTAGATACAGAGTAAAGCTCCCTCTACACTGTCCCATCAAACCCAGTACTTGGGTACCTGTATCCTGGTTGGACATATTCCTGGAGGTTTCATCACATGACTGCCCACCTCCAATGGCCCCGCCCCCACACTCCAGCCATTGGTCGCCCAACACGTCATTCCCCACCCTCCCACGGCTAATTGGAAAGCGAACAGTCTCTCCGTTACCCAATTGGATGATTCTTGACTGTCAATCAAACAGCCTTTTCCCATCTGTGATATTTTTATAACCAATAAATGAAAGTGTTCAATGAAAATTATAAAAACACAATTTTTTTTATGCCCCTATGATTTTTCTCCCGGTTTTTTGCTGCCAGCAGTGTCCTGGAGATTAATCTTTAATTCCTGGAGATTCCAGGGCAATCCTGGAGGGTTGGCAGCCCTAAGCTGGACTCTTCCAAGTGAGTAAGTGTGTCTTAATGGCCCCTTCATTTTCTGGAGAAGAGTAAACCAGGTATGAGACAGGTTTTCAATTTCATCACCTGGGGGCTGATCTGGCAAAATCTATTGGCAGATTTCAACTGGATGAAAATCGGCCGAGTTCTATAATGACGGGCGTTCACCCCCAGATGGTGAAGAGGAAAATTACCCCAATGTGGGTAAAATGGGTGATAGTGAATCGACAGCCCCTTTTACATCTCACCCTATCAGGATATCCTTCTATTCCTTTCTCCCTCATGTGTTTATCGAGCTTCCCCTTAAATCCATCTACACTATTCACCTCAACTACTCCTTGTGGGAGTGAGTTCCACATTCTCACCACTCTCTGGGTAAAGAAGTTTCTCCTGAATTCCCTATTGGATTAATTAGTGATTATCTTATATTTACGGCCCCTAGTTCTGGTCTCCCCCACAAGTGGAAACATCTTCTCTAAGTCTACCCTATCGAACCCCTTCATAATGTTAAAGACCTCCATCAGGTCACCCCTCAGTCTTCACTTTTCTAGTGAAAAGAGCCCCAGCCTGATCAGCATTTCCTGATAGTCAATTCCTTTGATTTCAATGGAAAAAACGGAGAGAGATGCTGATTCACTATTGCCCGTTTTACACCATGGCACAAGGTCAGAATGACCAGTAATGTGTGGGAAAGGCAGCTTGTTGCAATGACCATTCATATGATTTGTCACGTCCAGAAACAAACCCTTATCCACCGGGTCATTGGAGAATGTTGACAGAGGTCAAATACAGGACATGGCTCCTGTAAGTCAGAGGTCACTGACCCCTAAACGAGCCAAAGGTTGCCTGGCTGGAATGCATGATATTAATCATTGATTTCCTAAAATATTCCCTGGCTCTGCATGGGATCCAATGTTGTATTATTTCCATATTGAAGAGTTCACAGGTGATTATGTCAGGATTAGTCAGTTCTAAAAACAATGGAGCTGAGAGGGTCGGTAACCAGAGGGTTTAAGATCATTGGAAAAAGAACCAGGGGGGAGATGAGGAGAATTTTCTTTACGCAGTGAGTTGTGATGATCTGGAATGTGCTGCCTGAAAGGGCGGTGGAAGCAGATTCAATAATAACTTTCAAAAGGGAACTGGATAAATTCTTGACTGCACAAATGCAGGCTCGTCCTGCAAAACCTGGCCTGCAATCTAGAGAATGGTGGGGAGCGGGCCTGAGATTTGGGGGTTGCCAAAGCCTCCGGGACGGACCTTGGGGTCTCCGGGGATTAAAAATACTGTGAGCGACACGGGGAAAAAATCATCGGGGCTTCCAGACAAAAATGTGTTTTTTTAATTATAAAAATATTGGCGATGGGAAAGTAAGAAAGAACTTGTTTTACAGCCAATGAAGTACTTTTGAATTGCTGAAATGTTGGCGGCAGCCAGTTTCTGCACAGCAAGATCCCACAAACAGCAATGACATAAATGACCAGATAATCTGTTTCAGTGATATTTTTGAGGGATAAATATTGGTCAGGACACTGGGGAGAACTCCCCTGCTCTTCTTCGAAATAGTGGCCATGGGATCTTTTACGTTCACCTGAGAGGGCAGACGGGGCCTCGGTTTAACATCTCACCCAAACGACGGCACCTCCGACAGTGCAGCACTCCCTCAGTACTGACTCTCCGACCGTGCAGCCCTCCCTCAATACTGCCCCTCCGACAGAGCAGCGCTCCCTCAGTACTGACCCTCCAACAGTGCAATGCTCCCTCAGTACTGACCCTCCGACAGTGCAGCGCTCCCTCAGTACTGACCCTCCAACAGTGCAGCGCTCCCTCAGTACTGACCCTCCGACAGTGCAGCGCTCCCTCAGTACTGACCCTCCGACAGTGCAACGCTCCCTCAGTACTGACCCTCCGACAGTGCAGCGCTCCCTCAGTACTGACCCTCCGACAGTGCAACGCTCCCTCAGTACTGACTCTCCGACAGTGCAGCACTCCCTCAGTACTGCCCCTTTGACATTGCAGCGGTCCCTCAGTACTGACCCTCCAACCGTGCAGCGCTCCCTCAGTACTGACCCTCCGACAGTGCAGCCCTCCCTCAATACTGCCCCTCCGATAGTGCAGCACTCCCTCAGTACTGACCCTCCGACAGTGCAGCCCTCCCTCAATACTGACCCTCCGACAGTGCAGCACTCCCTCAGTACTGACCCTCCGACAGTGCAGCCCTCTCTCAGTACTGACCCTCCGACAGTGCAGCGCTCCCTCGGTACTGACCCTCCGACAGTGCAGCACTCCCTCAGTACTGACCCTCCGACAGTGCAGCGCTCCCTCAGTACTGACTCTCCTACAGTGCAGCCCTCCCTCAGTATTGACCCTCCGACAGAGCAGCACTCTCTCAGTACTGACCCTCCGACAGTGCAGCACTCCCTCAGTACTGACCCTCCGACAGTGCAGCACTCCCTCAGTACTGACCCTCCGACAGTGCAGCGCTCCCTCAGTACTGACCCTCCGATAGTGCAGCGCTCTCTCAGTACTGACTCTCCGACAGTGCAGCACTCTCTCAGTACTGACTCTCCGACAGTGCAGCGCTCTCTCAGTACTGACTCTCCGACAGTGCAGCACTCTCTCAGTACTGACTCTCCGACAGTGCAGCGCTCTCTCAGTATTGACCCTCCGACAGTGCAGCGCTCCCTCAGTACTGACTCTCCTACAGTGCAGCCCTCCCTCAGTATTGACCCTCCGACAGAGCAGCACTCTCTCAGTACTGACACTCCGACAGTGCAGCACTCCCTCAGTACTGACTCTCCTACAGTGCGGCCCTCCCTCAGTATTGACCCTCCGACAGTGCAGCACTCCCTCAGTACTGACCCTCCGACAGTGCAGCACTCCCTCAGTACTGACCCTCCGACAGTGCAGCGCTCCCTCAGTACTGACCCTCCGACAGTGCAGCGCTCCCTCAGTACTGACCCTCCGACAGTGCAGCGCTCTCTCAGTACTGACTCTCCGACAGTGCAGCACTCTCTCAGTACTGACTCTCCGACAGTGCAGCGCTCTCTCAGTATTGACCCTCCGACAGTGCAGCGCTCCCTCAGTACTGACCCTCCGACAGTGCAGCGCTCTCTCAGTACTGACTCTCCGACAGTGCAGCCCTCCCTCAGTATTGACCCTCCGACAGTGCAGCACTCCCTCAGTACTGACCCTCCGACAGCGCAGCACTCCCTCAGTACTGACCCTCCGACAGCGCAGCGCTCCCTCAGTACTGACCCTCCGACAGTGCAGCACTCTCTCAGTACTGACTCTCCGACAGTGCAGCACTCTCTCAGTACTGACTCTCCGACAGTGCAGCACTCTCTCAGTACTGACCTTCTGACAGTGCAGCACTCCCTCAGTACTGACCCTCTGACAGTGCAGCGCTCCCTCAGTACTGACCCTCCGACAGTGCAGCACTCCCTCAGTACTGACTTTCCGACAGTGCAGCGCTCCCTCAGTCCTGACTCTCCGACAGTGCAGCGCTCCCTCAGTACTGACCCTCTGACAGCGCAGCGCTCCCTCAGTACTGACCCTCTGACAGTGCAGCGCTCCCTCAGTACTGACCCTCCGACAGTGCAGCGCTCCCTCAGTACTGACTCTCCGACAGTGCAGCGCTCCCTCAGTACTGACCCTCTGACAGTGCAGCGCTCCCTCAGTACTGACCCTCTGGCAGTGCAGTGCTGCACACACGAGGCTGAATGGGCCTCTTTTTGTGCTGTAATTTCTACAATTCCATCTGGCAGAGTTTTATTCTGCACCAGAGTAAAATACTTTAACGAGTCCCGCACTACTGTTAATGGTACAGCAGAGACAAGAACTATTCCCTCCTGACATCCTGCTGCGTGCACACAGTCTGACTGCTATGCTCAGGAATTGTAAATTATTACTGGTCACAGCCTGCAAGGGACCAGAATATTTTGACGGCTGCTCTAACCCATCCAAAAAATGATTCACCACCTGCTCCTCACTCAAACTCCCAGCGACCCTCTAAACCATGAGATCTAGCCTGCACTCAAACCGCAATCTGCTCTTGAAAATTCAATGTTCTTTATTTTACAGCGCCTTTATATAGCGCCTTTAATGTAGTAAAACGTCCCAAGGCGCTTCACAGGAGCGATTATCAAATAAAATTTGACACCGAGCCACATAAGGAGATATTAGGACAGGTGACCAAAAGCTTGGTCAAAGAGGTAGGTTTTAAGGAGAGTCTTAAAGGAGGAGAGAGAGGCGGAGAGGTTTAGGGAGGGAATTCCAGAGCTTTGGGCCCAGGCAGCTGAAGGCACGGCCGCCAATGGTGGAGCGATGAAAATCGGGGATGCGCAAGAGGCCAGAATTGGAGGAGCGCAGAGATCTCGGTGGGTTGTAGGGCTGGAGGAGGTTACAGAGATAGGGAGGGGCGAGGGCCATGGAGGGATTTGAATACGAGGTTGAGAATTTTACGCTAAGAAAATGCAAATTCTCCAATAATTTGAAGGATTAACACAGCAGAAGGGGGCAATTTCAATGTGGAAAAGAAAACATAAGTTATCAGATAATTTAAATGAAACAATGTGGAATGAGGAGGCGTGGACTATAAATCAGCAAATGCTGGATTTCTGAAATCCACGGAACAGTGCAATGAGAGGCAGAATCCGGCCACAGAGTACCAGGAGACCCTGGGAAAAATATTGAGGACCTATCATTTGGCAACAGTTTGTTGAGAAAGTGTGGGCCCATTCCAGCCAGACACTCCCAGATCTCTCCGCCTTATAAAGAAAGACTGAGCCAAGTCCTGAAACCTTGGAATGTAACTGGATGTTTCCAAATATGTAAATCGCAATGCTTAGCAGGGGCTGCGCATTTCTGAAAATGAGTGGAATGCACCAGATTTGCCTTTGATCCCAGCCTTTATTTGGTTTCAGCCTGCAGTTTATCAGTGTTCCCGTAATCAATCGGTAACAGCACAAGAGGCCCAAATCAGCAAATGATTCCCAATTCGTTATTTCCGTCCCTTTCACTCTCAGCTATTTCTCAGCTTCACTAAATTAACCTGAAATTGCTTGATTTTTATTCTAGCCTATCAGTCACTCCCTTATTCTGCTCACTCTCTCAGTCACTCTCTTATTCTGCTCACTCTCTCTCTCTCTCAGTCACTCCCTTATTCTGCTCACTCTCTCTCTCAGTCACTCCCTTACTGTGCTCACTCTCTCTCTCAGTCACTCCCTTATTCTGCTCACTCTCTCTCTCTCTCTCAGTCACTCTTATTCTGCTCACTCTCTGTCAGCTACTCCCTTATTCTGCTCACTCTCTCTCAGTCACTCCCTTATTCTGCTCACTCTCTCTCTCTCTCTCAGTCACTCTTATTCTGCTCACTCTCTGTCAGCTACTCCCTTATTCTGCTCACTCTCTCTCAGTCACTCCCTTATTCTGCTCATTCTCTCTCTCAGTCACTCCCTTATTCTGCTCACTCTCTCTCTGTCACTCCCTTATTCTGCTCATTCTCTCTCTCAGTCATTCCCGTACTCTGCTCACTCACTCTCTCAGTCACTCCCTTATTCTGCTCACTCACTCTCTCAGTCACTCCATTACTCTGCTCACTCTCTCTCTCAGTCACTCCCTTACTCTGCTCACAGTCTCTCTCAGTCACTCCCATACTCTGCTCACTCACTCTCTCAGTCACTCCCTTATTCTGCTCACTCACTCTCTCAGTCACTCCCTTATTCTGCTCTCACTCTCTCTCTCTCTCAGTCACTCCCTTACTTTGCTCTCAGTCTCTCTTAGTCACTCCCTTATTCTGCTCTCACTCTCTCTCTCTCTCAGACACTCTCACGCATTTTTAAAGACCATGATGGACTTGACCATCATGGCGCCATCTTGAATGTTGCTAAGTGTCCGCTGGGATGAATCCATGAACTGACCATTCATAGTGTTGGATATTTGGTAATGAACCTCCCCATGTCTCAGCAGGCCAGTTGATGCTGCCAAGCTCCGTACAGCATGGCTCGCTCTTGTTGTGAATCAGTATTTCCTTTCCTCTCGTCTGCATTTTGCTTTTTAGGGTTTGGTTTTTTGTTCTCTCTACTGACTTGAGGTAATTGTGGTTTCCGCGAGGCCCACTTCCTTGCTTGGCCCAGGTTCAGCAAAGCCTCCAGATGACCGGCTGTCTGCCCTTCAACAACAGACAGTCAGTGGGCGACAGCTTGTTGGTCTCAGGACACTACTATTGGCTGTCGCACTCAATTACAAGCCCCATACACCTGCCGTCTCCTTACGCCAAAGACTTTCAGTCCCACCAGAGAGTCCCCGATTGCCATAAAACGTGGTGATGGTGCCAAGACGTGCGATCTGTGAAAGTGGTTGGCTTTATTTGCACTTGTTTTCTTCTATGAAAGGAGCAGGACGGGGATATTTCACTACCCCACTCACCAGCCAACTGTTTTCCGACGATTCTCTAAGTTTGCGGAGGGGCAGCAGCCGGAATATCGCGTCTCGTGCTGATGTCACACGCAAAAGTCAAGTGTTTGTAAACAAATGAATAAAATGTCGAACGCAGCGTCACGTGGCCAACCTTCCTTCAATTTGATGCAACTGAACCTCGCCAAGTCCCATCGCTCGTTGGGCAGGGTACAAAGAGCACGTTTGGTCCAGACTAATGAAACTGTAACCCACTGCTAATATTAGTGAGTTAGCCCATTTAATCACCCGTTATATAACCCAATCTAAAGTAATGTACTTGATTAAACAAAGAACAACCTTTAAGAATTTGTATTAAGAGGCTGCGCCAGGCTGGTCAAACTGAGCATAGCGACACAAAAAACAAATCAGGAGAGATTCCCATCGTAATCAAAGGATTGCACTTTGAGAAGTTGGGGGTTATGTTGGATAACCCCCGAAAACGGGGGTCGCGCGATTAACCCACGCCCAGTCGTTAAGATGCAGGCAGCGTGTAACATTCTTGCTGCCTGGTGATTTACCTGATTGCTGCGAGCAGCCAGCACTACCTGCGCTGTGAGTGGCTGCTCACCTGTAGGGGGGGGCCCAGATATTCTGGATGGCTAATACCACGTAAAGGCAGCCCGCTCCTCTTAAAGGCAGCCCGCTCCTCTTAAAGGCAGCCCGCTCCTCTTAAAGGCAACCTACATCTCTTATTTGCAAAGATGTGGAGATGCCGGTGATGGACTGGGGTTGACAATTGTAAACAATTTTACAACACCAAGTTATAGTCCAACGATTTTTATTTGAAATCTACAAGCTTTCGGAGGCTTCCTCCTTCCTCAGGTAATCTTATTTGCAAAATATAAGATACCGCTCCGCATGGTGCCTGAACGGAGATCAGACATCACTCATATAAAATACAGATGCAGGTTCTGTCCTTATGTTTACAAACTGTTGAGTTATGTTAAAACATTGAATAAAGGTTGCGCACTACTAAATTCCACATCCTCCAACCTGCACGCCAGACCTCACCAATCTGCCGATCTGAGTTTGTACCAGGCTTGCGAGAGAGCGTGCATCAAGGTTCTCTGATGATGGACTAGAGGCCTTGGTGCAAGAGGTGGACAGAAGGAGGGACATCCTATATCCGCAGGGGGGCAAGAGGCCCTCCAGACATATACACCTGAGGCAGTAGGACACAAAGTCAATGCCAGGCACATAGCACCACAAACATGGATGCAGTGCAGGAAGAAGTTCAGTGCTTTGACACGAGTGGTCAAGGTGAGTGAGGTCAACTGTCAAGTGGCATCTCCTACCAACTGCACCACGCACCACAACCCCCCATCACCCACATACCAATAAACTTGTTCAATCATCACTCAACTCTTCCAATCAGATGCTTCCTCTCACCCTTGCACATTTCTACTGTTTCAAGCCGCACACCCACAACTCACAGGTCACATACACTGGCAGCTATTCAACCATGACAGGCATATCACCCACCTGCAGGACACTCACCGACACACGTCCCGCTTTCTTGCAGGAGAAGGTGGCGCATAACAGGAGGCAGCGAGTGGCAGTGGCTCCATGGAACATGAACCTGGTGTCCTCTCTCAGAGTGACAGCATTCCTGTCCCAGCCCTGCCACTCCGCCAGTGCCCTTGCTGTTGCCCGTCAGCTAGCCAGCCCACTCCCTGTAGAGTACTGAAACTTTATTATAGGAACACAGGAAGATCGGAACAGGAGGAAGTCATTTAGCCCCTCGAGCCTGTTCCGCCATTCAATGAGACCATTGTTGATCTGTGACCTAACTCCATACACCCGCCTTAGCCCCATATCCCTTCATACCCTTGGTTAACAAAAATCTCTCAATCTCAGATTTAAAATTAACAATTGAGCATCAACTGCCGTTTGCGGAAGAGAATTCCAAACTTCTACCACCCTTTGTGTGTAGGAGCGTTTCCTAACTTCACTCCTGAAAGTCCTGCCTCTAAATGTCAGGCCATGTCCCCTAGTCCTAGTATTCAAATATAGGAGACCTCCAAAAACAGGTACAAATACATCAGCAGCCAGAAGCAATAATCCAGCAACTAACCTGTAACTCCTGCATGGTCCCTTTAAATAGCGCTGGTGGGGGGTCCTCCATGCCGTTTACGACCTGTCCAGCTGTGCGACGTTAAGACAGTGCGGTGGCTGGAGCGTTGAGTTCCAAAATCCCATCTGTCCCACTGATCCACGGCATGTTGTCCCCACTTTACATGCTGTTTGTTATCTTCGCGTGCGCAAATGCCTTTACCAAATGACCACGGGGCTCAATTTATAGCCCATTATGTCTGGGTCATTGACTCTAAACAATGGGATGATTTGGAACATTGGAATTCTATATTTGGATTCGATCTACACAGATAATCCTTATACAGGAGCAAGTTCACTTCACTTGGGTAAATGTGCTAACTTTGAGGTCGAATTGAAGAGGCTTTATTAGCATTTCTATAGCACCTTTCACAACCTCAGGATGTCCCAAAGCGCTTTACAGCCAATGAAGTACTTTTGAAGTGTAGTCACTGTTGTAATGTAGGAAACGCGGCAGCCAATTTGCATGTAGCAAATTTAACATCTCATCCAAAAGACAGAATCCCCGACAGTGCAGCACTCCCTCAGTACTGCACCGGGAGTGTCGCCTGGATTATGTGCTCAAGTCTCTGGAGTGGGACTTGATCCCACATAGAAACATAGAAAATAGGAGCAGGAGTAGGCCATTTGGCCCTTCGAGCCTGCTCCGCCATTCAATATGATCATGGCTGATCCTCTATCTCAATATCATATTCCCGCTCTCTCCCCATACCCCTTGGTGCTTTTGTGTCTAGAAATCTATCTAGCTCCTTCTTAAATATATTCAGTGACTTGGCCTCCACAGCCTTCTGTGGTAGAGAATTCCACAGGTTCCCCACCCTCTGAGTGAAGAAATTTCTCCTCATCTCAGTCCTAAATGTCCTACCTCGTATCCTGAGACTGTGACCCCTCGTTCTGGATCCCCCCCAGCCAGGGGAAACATCCTCCCTGCATCCAGTCTGTCGAGCCCTGTCAGAATTTTATATGTTTCAATGAGATCCCCTCTCATTCTTCTAAACTCGAGTGAATACAGGCCGAGTCGACCCAATCTCTCCTCATACGACAGTCCTGCCATCCCAGGAATCAGTCTGGTGAACCTTCGCTGCACTCCCTCTATGGCAAGTATATCCTTTCTTCGGTAAGGAGACCAAAACTGCACACAATACTCCAGGTGTGGTCTCATCAAGATCCTGTATAACTGCAGTAAGACATCCTTGCTCCTGTACTCAAATCCTCTTGCAACTTTCTAACATAATGAGATGTTAAACCGAGGCCCCATCTGCCCTCTCAGGTGTACGTAAAAAGTCCCACAACGTAAAAAGTCCCAGTGCAGGAGGCAGTTCTCCCCGGTGTCCTGGGGCCAATATTTATCCCTCAACCAACATCACTAAAACAGATTATCTGGTCATTATCACATTGTTGTTTGTGGGATCTTGCTGTGTGCAAATTGGCTGCAGCATTTCCTACATTACAACAGTGACTACACTGCAAAAGTACTTCATTGGCTGTAAAGCGCTTTGGGAACGTCCTGAGGTTGTGAAAGGCGCTATATAAATGCAAGCCCTCTCTTCACCTTTAAGATGCTCCTTAAAACCTACCTCTTTGACCAAACTTTTGGTCACCTGTGCTAATATCGCCTTACGTGGCTCGGTGTCAAATTTTGTTTGATAATCGCTCCTGTGAAGCGCCTTGGGACGTTTTACTACATTAAAGGCGCTATATAAATGCAAGTTGTTGTTGTTGTTGAGAGACCCCGTCTCTGGCCCCCCGTGTGAGGGGCAGACAGGAAGCTCCCAGAAATGACTGACTTACCTTGGTCTCCACCAACCCCAGGGGTTTCTGTCGGTCTCTCACCAGAGTTAACCCAGGGTTGCAGCAGAATGCCCAAGGAGTTTCAGGGCTACAAACCCCAGTAAGTGGGGAAGTTTCAATTTGGACGGGTTAATTCCATTCAACTTCTCTCTCTGGGTTCGGTCTCTTTAATTATGAGACAGCTCGAGGCCGTTGGGAATTTCCTTTGTGCTCTTACCTTGCTGGTTACGGTAATTCAGGCATAACCTGATGTTTAGGCTGTGGCAGGAGTGAGATCAGTTACCAGTTTATTGGAGTCACAGGTCACCTTACTCGTAGGGACCCTTACAGCAGGACCTTTATTTTCTGAGGGAAAGTCACAATATCGCAGATTGATGATTTAGCAGGCGGGCTTATCAGTTTCACAGGCTTTGTTTGAATTGCCTCGTCATCAGCGCCCTTTAATTGTGAGATCAAAGGACACGGACTAAATGTCTCACATCCAGTCCACTAAATCACTGCCTTCACTTGCTGGCTTTGTTCCTCTGGCAGTGTCTCTGAGATTTACTTATAGGGGTAAAATTTACAAATGGGAAACTCCCAGCGTAGAGCTTTGGGTGACAAAAACATGCTCCGGGATCTCAGGCGTGTGTGTGCACATGTTAGTGGGTGTACATGTGTGTGCGTGTGCATGTGTGCGTACGTATGTGCATATGTCCGTGTGTATATGTGTGTACATGTCTATACGTGTGTGTGTACATGTGTATGTATACGTGTGTATGTGTGTGTGTATACGCGTGTATGTGTCTTTGTGTGTGTGTGTACGTGTGTATACGTTTATGTGTTCATGTGTGTGTCCGTGTGTGTGTGTCCGTGTGTGTGTGTGTCCGTGTGTGTGTGTCCGTGTGTGTGTGTGTGTGTGTCCGTGTGTGTGTGTGTCCGTGTGTGTGTGTGTCCGTGTGTGTGTGTGTCCGTGTATGTCCGTGTGTGTGTGTCTACTCAAGTTATTTCATCTAAAACTCACCGTAAAGGATTTTCAGGATGGGGGAGAAAGGAACTCCCTGAAGGAAGATGAGAACTGTGGGCTGGAGCTCATGTTTTTTTAGATTAAGTCCATTAATTGTGTTTATAAAAAAAGGAAGTGTTTTGAAATGAATGTCTTTAGCTGAGAATAGGAACAGAATATGTGACCCTCGGTGGGTCTCTGTACAATACTCGTGAGAAAGATGGAGTGTCACGATGAGTTTCTACGTCAGTCTTACCCTCCAGAGAGTCCAATACTTGCTGATGGAGTGTCCTCGATTAATGTATAGCTGTTTTTCCAGCTCTGCTATTTCTGTATCATGCACCAGGTCTGGGATGAGGGCGGCTGTGGGCAATTGAGGTGCGATCCTACAAGTTTCAGTGCAGCCTAAACATCCTTGCAGTTTAATTGCTCTGCTGGGACCTGCTTGTCTGGATCTGAATGGGATTTCCACTTAACCCAGCTAAAGGTCACTCAGATGAATGTGGGAATATGGTGGGAGTGGAGCATTGTGAGGGAGAGTTCTGAACAGACCATCCCATCAGATACGTGATTTTAGGAGAAAGCCAATATCGATTTGTAACTTCATTAAGTGTTGGTCTGACTCTTTCAGTGAAATTTGCATCAAAAATACTTTGTTATAAATGTCAAACATGTAGTGAACCCCTTCCCTTCCCTCAAACTGCTCCTGTTTGGGTGTTTTGAACACATACAGGGAGAAATAGTTTTCCCAGTTCGAAAATATTCATGTTTCAAACTCTAACGTGCGGTTGTCCCAGGGCTGCAGCTGTGTTTAGCTAAAAGCAAATTCTTAATGAAACTAATGTATACGCACGTAGGATATAAGAAACACTAACAATGAGCTGTTATTCGCGTCTGAGACTCAGTTTTCTATTATTGTTTCAAATAAGAATCTTATACAAAGTCAATGCAATTTCATCACAATCTACACCAGTGGAAAATTGTACACAGAAGATGCTGGAAACACTCGGCAGGTCAGGCGGTGTCTGTGGAGAGAGTGGAGCCGTTTCAGGGCATTAAACCTCCGCCAGACCTGGAGGATATTACAGGAGAACAACAACAACCACTTGCATTTATATAGCGCCTTTAACATAGTAAAACGTCCCAAGGCGCTTCACGGCATTTAAAAAGAAACAGAACGAAGGAAAGCGGGAGGGGAAACACACGCACAATGATCACATACACACACATGCACATACACACACATGCACATATACACACACAAATAGACACACACATACGCACATTCACACACGCACATACACACGCACATGCACATACACATGCATACATACACAGACATGCGCATACACATGCATACATACACTCGCACACACAGTCATATACAAACACACACATGTGCATACACACGCACACCTCCACACACAACTGCAGCTTTCAATACTGAGATTGATTGATTTTTGTTAGGGAAGGGCGTCAAAGGATATGGAGCAAAGGCGGATAAATGGAGTTATGATACAGATCAGCCAGGATCTGATTGAATGGCGCAACAGGCTCGAGGGGCTGAATGGCCTCCTCCTGTTCCTATGAGGAGAGATAAATGCACACAGGAGACAAAAAATCAAACACAAATTGTTCAGTGAGTGGCTTAAATAACCAAAGGTTCCAACCAGCTCTCACTAAATTCAACCAAAAATTTGGCCTAAACACCTAACCAACTTGGTTAAAAAAGAAACATTTTCTTTTACTCTTGTATTGGGCCTGTACAGTGCCCCATCTGTTCCCAACAGTGCGCCTATAGAAAGTCGGCTGGTATCTTGAGATGGGCCAGTAATAACCGTGTGGGAAAATCCCTGGTTGGTTCATCTTCACATGTTCCCACCCCCCTACTGGGACAAAGCCTGTTCCCACTGCTGTCTACCCGTGTCCGTGGGATCACTGTGCAGAGGAATGTTTCTGTAGAAGCCTGCTCCTGCCTCTCCCTACGGTGCAGACTGGAAAGCTCCCTGGGCTACCCTGTGTGTTCACATCCACACAACGGGCAAATTGTGCTCAGTAAACCTGGACAATACCTCAATCTGCTGCATCAGTGAGGCTGAACCCGAGGATCAGTTGTTTGTGGGACTGATAAACCCCAAACGTGGAATTTTTACATGATTTTATAACACAGTTGGGAAAGTGCATCACAGAAATGATCTCCTTAAAGATGTCATAGAATGATACAGCACAGAAGGAGGCCATTCGGCCCATCTTGCCTGTGCAGGCTCTTTGAAAGAGCTGTCCGATTAGTCCCACCCCCCTGCTTTTTCCCCATAGCCCTACAAAATTCCTCCCTTTTAAGTATTTATCCGATTCCCTTTTGAAAGTTACTGTTGAATCTGTTTCCACCGCCCTTTCAGGAAGTGAATTCCAGATCATAACAACAGTCAATGTTTAATTTAGTTTGTTAAAGTCATTTTTTTTCTAACTATATGATCCCAGAGGCCTGGCGAATCAGGCAGCCTGGGTCCTGCCTGATGAACATTGACCTTTCAATTCACCCCTCCCCCTTCCCACCGCCATGGCAATGCTGGAGGCCTGGGATGGCCGGGTATTCCCCAGCCCCGGGGGTTGCTATGGTACGAAAGGCGTCAGTTACCATGTATTTCCATCACTGGGATATCATTGCAACGTACCTGACCCAGGATGGTCGGAAAATTGCTGGTCCCCTCCCGCCACATCCATCACGATGGTTTTACACACCCACACTCTCCACATGCAGCCTCGCTGCGGTCCCCGGATCTGCGAGTCCACTCCCCGTCGGGAGAGCTAGACCGCGGAGCGGTCCCCTCAGGTGCGAGGCGCTGGGAGTGAGGATCGCGGAGCGGTCCCCTCTGGTGCGAGGCGCTGGGAGTGAGGTTCGCGGAGTGGTCCCCTCTGGTGCGAGGCGCTGGGAGTGAGGTTCGCGGAGTGGTCCCCTCTGGTGCGAGGCGCTGGGAGTGAGGATCGGGGAGTGGTCCCCTCTGGTGCGAGGCGCTGGGAGTGAGGATCGCGGAGTGGTCCCCTCTGGTGCGAGGCGCTGGGAGTGAGGTTCGCGGAGTGGTCCCCTCTGGTGCGAGGCGCTGGGAGTGAGGTTCGCGGAGTGGTCCCCTCTGGTGCGAGGCGCTGGGAGTGAGGTTCGCGGAGTGGTCCCCTCTGGTGCGAGGCGCTGGGAGTGAGGATCGGGGAGTGGTCCCCTCTGGTGCGAGGCGCTGGGAGTGAGGATCGCGGAGTGGTCCCCTCTGGTGCGAGGCGCTGGGAGTGAGGTTCGCGGAGTGGTCCCCTCTGGTGCGAGGCGCTGGGAGTGAGGTTCGCGGAGTGGTCCCCTCTGGTGCGAGGCGCTGGGAGTGAGGTTCGCGGAGTGGTCGCCTCTGGTGCGAGGCGCTGGGAGTGAGGTTCGCGGAGTGGTCCCCTCAGGTGCGAGGCGCTGGGAGTGAGGTTCGGGGAGTGGTCCCCTCAGGTGCGAGGCGCTGGGAGTGAGGTTCGGGGAGTGGTCCCCTCAGGTGCGAGGCGCTGGGAGTGAGGATCGGGGAGTGGTCCCCTCAGGTGCGAGGCGCTGGGAGTGAGGTTCGGGGAGTGGTCCCCTCTGGTGCGAGGCGCTGGGAGTGAGGATCGGGGAGTGGTCCCCTCTGGTGCGAGGCGCTGGGAGTGAGGTTCGCGGAGTGGTCCCCTCTGGTGCGAGGCGCTGGGAGTGAGGTTCGCGGAGTGGTCCCCTCTGGTGCGAGGCGCTGGGAGTGAGGTTCGCGGAGTGGTCGCCTCTGGTGCGAGGCGCTGGGAGTGAGGTTCGCGGAGTGGTCCCCTCTGGTGCGAGGCGCTGGGAGTGAGGTTCGCGGAGTGGTCCCCTCTGGTGCGAGGCGCTGGGAGTGAGGTTCGCGGAGTGGTCGCCTCTGGTGCGAGGCGCTGGGAGTGAGGTTCGCGGAGTGGTCCCCTCAGGTGCGAGGCGCTGGGAGTGAGGTTCGCGGAGTGGTCCCCTCAGGTGCGAGGCGCTGGGAGTGAGGTTCGGGGAGTGGTCCCCTCTGGTGCGAGGCACTGCGAGTGAGGTTCGCAGAGTGGTCCCCTCTGGTGCGAGGCACTGGGAGTGAGGTTCGGGGAGTGGTCCCCTCTGGTGCGAGGCGCTGGGAGTGAGGATCGCGGAGTGGTCCCCTCTGGTGCGAGGCACTGGGAGTGAGGTTCGCGGAGTGGTCCCCTCAGGTGCGAGGCGCTGGGAGTGAGGTTCCTTGCTAGCGGTGTAACTTAGTCAATATTTAACCCTTCAAATTTGTTCTTTTTTTAAAGTTACGCATAAATGTAACTCTAGAATGTACGAAACCACTTAGATGCTGAGGGCTCGATACTCACGTGGGGTGTTACACAATTCTGTGCATTACTGAGCAGAAGACAAAGCGAATTGTGAGCCCTGTCTGCCCTCTCAGGAGGATGTAAAAGATCCCACGGCCATTATTTCGAAGAAGAGCAGGGGAGTTCTCCCCAGGGTCCGGGGCCAATATTTATCCCTTAACCAACATCACTAAAAAACGGATTATCTGGTCATTTATCACATTGCTGTTTGTGGGATCTTGCTGTGCGCAAATTGGCTGCAGCATTTCCTACATTACAACAGTGACTACACTTCAAAAATACTTCATTGGCTGTAAAGCGCTTTGGGACGTCCTGAGGCCGTGAAAGGTGCTATATAAATGCAAATTCTTTCTTTTTCCATGTTTCATGAATCTTAATGAACAGAACTGTAGTGGGTTCTTGTGACAAGGTGCTAGAATAAGTTATACTCAATAATTTAAATCAGACCTCACGACTGAAACACGCTATCCTTAACTGATCTGAGAGGAATTGCAATGAACTTTGTTTGTTCGGGGGCAACGACCGAGATTTCAAGACTTATTAAGTTGCATCCTGTGTCTGGGAAGAGTGGCCCAGGTGTCTGAAATCAATTATGGAGCTGGAAAAGATGCAGCTGGGTGTGAGGGGAGGGTGATACACTTCCTAAAGGCTAGTGTTCACTTTATTTTCTCGATCAGGGTACCTACCATTGGCTAAACTGCTGTACGGGAACCAGGGGACTTGTTCCCCACGGTGTAGATTTTCCAAACTAGTACTTGTGGTGCAGAGTTTCACATAACGGGAATTTGGGCAGGGAGGTCAGTGCATGACTTACAGTTTCTGTTCAATGGGCCAAGCTCTGCGTTTGAGGTGTCACACCTCTGTTGTGTGACAACTCTGAGGTGTGACGCCTTTGATGTGACGCCTGTGAGGTGTGACGCCTCTTAAGTGTAATGCATCTGTAGTGTGCCACCTCTGGTGTGACACCTGTGAGATGTGATGTCTTTGAGTTAAGATGCCTCAGTGGTTTGATGCGTCTGAGGTGTGACGCCTTTGATGTGACGCCTGTGAGGTGTGACGTCTGTGAGGTGTGATGCCTGTGTGATGTCACGCCTGTGTGATGTCACGCCTGTGAGGTGTGACGCCTGTGTGATGTCACGCCTGTGTGATGTCACGCCTGTGAGGTGTGATGCCTGTGTGATGTCACGCCTGTGAGGCATGATGCCTTTGATGTGACACCTGTGAGGTGTGACGCCTGTGAGGTGTGACGCCTGTGAGGTGTGACGCCTGTGAGGTGTGACGCCTGTGTGATGTCACGCCTGTGAGGTGTGACGCCTGTGAGGTGTGACGCCTGTGTGATGTCATGCCTGTGAGGTGTGACGCCTGTGAGGTGTGACGCCTGTGTGATGTCACGCCTGTGAGGTGTGATGCCTGTGTGATGTCATGCCTGTGAGGTGTGACGCCTGTGAGGTGTGACGCCTGTGAGGTGTGATGCCTGTGTGATGTCATGCCTGTGAGGTGTGACGCCTGTGAGGTGTGACGCCTGTGTGATGTCATGCCTGTGAGGTGTGACGCCTGTGAGGTGTGATGCCTGTGTGATGTCACGCCTGTGAGGTGTGATGCCTGTGTGATGTCATGCCTGTGAGGTGTGACCCCTGTGAGGTGTGATGCCTGTGAGGTGTGATGCCTGTGTGATGTCATGCCTGTGAGGTGTGACGCCTGTGAGGTGTGACGCCTGTGAGGTGTGACGCCTGTGAGGTGTGACGCCTGTGAGGTGTGATGCCTGTGTGATGTCACGCCTGTGAGGTGTGATGCAAGTTCTTTCTTTTCTTTCTTCATAGGTGCATAAACTCATGACACACTCGTGTCCCACTGCACTCCCATTGTAATTACTTTTTTTATATGTCGTATGTGAGGCCATTGGGTTTCAGTTTTCACAGAAAAACAAACTGAATTATGGAATGTGATCCTACAATGTTAATGGAATGCAATGGAACAACAGAATTAAACTCACTCGGTTACCTGGAAGCAGTGGCCATGGTCAGAGAGAGGTCCTTTATCCAGGGATGTTTTTCACGTATGTTGTTTATTTTTGAGTTATCAGTTTTTGGGGGGATGTGTTCAGCTGTTTTGAAGTTGAGGTTGAATCAATGAGCATCAGTAATCTGCCTCATTACTGGATTTTAATGAGAAATATTATGACTGCAGGGGAAAAATGGAAGGTCACAATTACTGAGCAAGGAGGGAGCTCCTGGTGAAAGAGATCCTCTGTGTATCGGGCCAAAATTTACCATGTTAAAGACGCTTTAAAGGCTGAAGACACGGCCACCAATGGTGGAGCAAAGGGAGTGGGGGATGGACAGGAGGCCAATATTGGAGGAGTGCAGAGATCTCGGAGGGTTGTAGGGCTGGAGGAGGTTCCAGAGATAGGGAGGGGGCGAGGCCATGGAGGGATTTGAAAACAAGGATAAGAATTTTAAATTAATAGTAGCATTTCCTACTTTTCTGTCTACGTAAGCGTTTGCTGACTGACTGTGTTACCCTCGAATGTAAGTGTATTCTGTACCAGTGTGGTTCTTGTCTAAAAGCGCCAGTGTTTTCCTCTAAAAATACCATCAGCCTCTGTTACAACAGTCCACGACTTCTCCTTGCAAGAAGTACGAGCAATTCCTCAGAGGTACACTATGATCAGATTGGAATGTCCTTTGGTTTGTTTTGAATTACTGTGCGAATTAATTCTTGCAAAATTCAACAAATTGGCACTAAATCTCTCGCTGAGAAAAGGTTCAGTTCAGATTACAAGGACGCAGCCCTTCCAGAGCAAGCACCTGCTTGGATTCAAGTGTATTAGATGTGTAATTTGTGCTAACTCCCTGGCGATTACTGGCAGCTTTATACAAGTGGGTCGACGCTGCATCTGCTCTTTGCCTTTTGCCAAATGCAGTGTAGGTTTTCTGTGGGAAAAGCGGGAGTGAGTCCCTTCATTCCGAACGCATCACATAATTGGCCATAAGGAGCCCGTACAACCTTGCAGTGTTAGGATGCTGCTGCCTGTTCTGGCTTTGGTCCGTCGACTTACAGACACTGAGGAGGCAGATTGCAGTCCCAGACTCGAGTGACCTTTGATTGTGACTATCCCCAGTGTCCATAGAGATACTGACAGAGGGAGCGCCTCATTTAGAGGGAAGGAAATGCTGGGAAGACCGTTACATAAAGCAGTCATTCGTTGTCAAAGAGAATGGAACAGGCGGACGATGCTGAAAGTGAAGGGGCAGGAGGGGAAAGAGGTGAATTTCCACTGGGATTTCTCCCACTCATCCCATTGGAATTTCCACAAAAAAGCCACAGATATCCTGGAAAATGACATTAACAGAGCATGTGTCAGACCTGGCTCAGTGGTAGCTCTGTGACCTCTGAGTCAGAGGCTTGTGGAAACAATCCCGACTCCAGAGACTCAGATCACAGAAGTGATCGAACCTGAGAGGGCAGACGGGGCCTCGGTACAATATCTCATCCAAAAGACGACATCTCCGACAGTGCAGCGCTCCCTCAGTACTGACCCTCCGACAGTGCGGCGCTCCCTCAGTACTGACCCTCCGACAGTGCAGCACTCCCTCAGTACTGACCCTCCGACAGTGCAGCACTCCCTCAGTACTGACCCTCCGACAGTGCAGCACTCCCTCAGTACTGACCCTCCGACAGTGCAGCGCTCCCTCAGTACTGCCCCTCCGACAGTGCAGCGCTCCCTCAGTACTGACCCTCCGACAGTGCAGCGCTCCCTCAGTACTGGCCCTCCGACAGTGCAGCGCTCCCTCAGTACTGACTCTCCGACAGTGCAGCGCTCCCTCAGTACTGCACTGGAGTGTCAGCCTGGATTATGGAGCTCAAGTCTCTGGAGTGGGACTCAAACCCATAACTTTCTGGAGCCTGGAACACACTGGGCAGCTAAAATCCCCTGTGCATTACCTGCCCTTTTATATCTGGCAGAACAAAAATCTATATTTTTTGTTAGAATTTTCCATTCTAAATTTTCCGCCTTGATTAAGGGGAATGTGACAGTTTGAATCCCCTCCCCCCACCTCGTGGCCCACAGCAGTGTTGGTTTCCCTGGGACCCAGTGTTGCTAAGGCACAAATGGCGGAAAATACATCGTATGAATGTCGTAGCTCCGTCTGCACCTTATTATAATAAACCCGCCCAGTGGAAAATCCCCAAAATGGCATTGGGTGAGGTGGAACTGCCAGATTGGCTCCCGGCCTGATTCCCCGGCCCCTCTCCGGTTATGCTGGTTGACTGTGTAATTAACCAGGAAAATATGCAAATCGCCCCCTCCTTGCCCTCCACGTCCGGCTCTCTGACCCGGCCTCTCGTCCAGCAAAGCTCCAACACCCTGTGCTTGGCCTCGCTAAAATATCCCCCTCCAATCCCTGACATTGGACAGTCAACGTTTGCAGCAGATAAAATTGTCAACGTTATTGGGGTGCAAAGGTTATGGGATGCACAGCCAAAAAGAATCAAACAGAAAAGCAGATTGGCCTTATCTGGACTCGAAGGCTGAAGATGGTTTGTGAGGAATGGATGTTACAAGATCACAGAATCATAGAATCTTACAGCACAGAAGGAGGCCATTCGGCCCATCGTGCCTGTGCCGGCTCTTTGAAAGAGCTATCCAATTAGTCCCACTCCCCTGCTCTTTCCCCAGAGCCCTGCAAATTTTACAGGGCCTCGAAAGATACAGATTGTTGGGTCAGACTGACACGTACTTTCCCATGGGAGTAGGTCATGGGGAATTCACACAATTACGAGCAGGAATGAGCTTGGCGTTTGAGAGGGAAAAACTCTTTTCCTCAAAAGAATGTGAGATTTAACCCAGGACCAGAAAGGAAGTATAAAGTAGGATTTAGTCAGTGTGATTGAAGTCTTTTCTCTAAAATACATTTCTCAGCTACCCAAAGAGCAGCTGTTTGCAGGATACAACGATGGAAAATGAACACGCTCCCAGATTCTTTTTCTGGGAATTAAGTAAAACACTTCAAAAGACCACGGTCTGAAATTCTGGCTATTGCTATGGCAACCAGGAGACTAGGTAATGTGATAAGGACTGGAGCATAAATTCAAAGAACTACTCCAAATAAAACAAGCATAAATAGTCCGCGCTACTGTAGTAGTTTGGGCTTGTGCCTGATCATAGAATCACGGAAGGATCCAGCACTGAGGCAAGGCCGTTCGGCCCATCAAATCTACACTGGTGTTTCTTTCCATGTGAATCACCCAGTCTGAGTCCACTCTCCCCCTCACTCCCCGTACCCTTTAATATCCCACCCAGTCTAATCCCACTCTCCCCTCACTCCCCGTACCCTTTAATATCCCACCCAGTCTAATCCCACTCTCCCCCTCACTCCCCGTACCCTTTAATATCCCACCCAGTCTAATCCCACTCTCCCCCTCACTCCCCGTACCCTTTAATATCCCACCCAGTCTAATCCCACTCTCCCCCTCACTCCCCGCACCCTTTAATATCCCACTCAGTCAAATCCCACTCTCCTGTTCACTCTCTGTATCCTTTAATATCCCACCCAGTCTAATCCCACTCTCCCGCTCTCTCCCCGTACCCTTTAATATCCCACCCAGTCTAATCCCACTCTCCTACGCATTCCCCACACCATTTAATATTCCTCCTTTTTCAAGCAACTGTCTGCCTCAACAATGGTTTGTGGCAGAGAATTCTCCATTCTAATCCTCTCTGATATTTTTTTTCTAGCCGTGGTTCAGTGGATGGCATTCTCTCCTCTGAGTCAGACTGTTGTGGGTTCAAGTCCCACTCCAGAAACTTGAGCACATAATCCAGGCTGACACTCCCAGTGCAGTGCTGAGGGAGTGCTGCACTGTCAGAGGTGCCATCTTTCAGATGAGATGTTAAACCGAGGCCCCATCGGCTTTCAGGTGGACATACAAGATTCCTCGTCACTATCTGAAGAAGAGCAGAGGAGTTCTTCCCAGTGTCCTGGCCAATATTCATCCCTCAATCAACATCACCGAAACTAGTTTTAAAATCCTGTTTGTGGGATCTTGCTGTGCGTGATTTGGCCGCCATGTTTCCTACATTACAGCAGTGACTACACTTCAAAAAGTACCTCACTGGTTGTAAAGCGTTTTGGGACGTCCTGAGGTTGTGAAAGGCGCGATAGAAATGCAAATCTTTCTTTCTTTCTTAGCCTCCCCTCTAATTCTTTTAGGAATTATCTTGAATTCCTGCTTTCGTTGATGTCTCACTGGCCACTGAAAACAATCTGTCATTATTTAAAGCCCACAATAATCTGAATCCTCTATCGAGCCAAACCCTCAAGTCCCTCTGCTGAGTCTGGTTCAGCCTCGCAGGTGATGTTCATGTTCTCACAGTGGAATTAGAGAAAACAACAGCTGTCTTGGGACATCGGGAACATTTTAACTCACTTACATTTATGTTTATTTGAAATAACTTTTGCCTGGATACAGCGCACCTCGATTCAGGGATCTCAGCTTCATCAGAGTGTTAACACACACTTTATCTTGCACAATGTGGCACTAAATGAACAGTGTGGTGAATGGTCAATAATCTGCTGATGAAAATGAACACTTCTGATGGTGTTTGTCCAACGCGGGGCCACAACAGGCACCAGAATTAATCCGGGACCATATACCGGGACATTCATTTAATATTGAGTTTCGGAATCTCGGCCTCCATAGTTAACCCAGGATGGTTAAAGAAGAAAGAACTTGCATTTATATAGCGCCTTTCACAACCTCAGGATGTCCCAAAGTGCTTTACGCCCAGTGAAGTATTTTTGAAGTGTAGCCATTGTTGTAATGTAGGAAACGGGGCAGCCAATGTGCGCACAGCAAGATCCCACAAACAGTAATGAGATAAATGACCAGCTAATCTGTTTTTAGTGATGTTGGTTGAGGGATAAATATTGGCCAGGACACGGGGTAGAACTCCCCCTGCTCTTCTTCGAAATAGCGGCCGTGGGATCTTTTGCAGCCACCCCAGAGTGCAGACGGGGCCCCGGTTTGACGTCTCATCCAAAAGCTTTTTAGCTTTTTTTCTCTGGAGCAGAGATGTTTAAGGGGAATCTAGTAGAGGGTTTCAAAATCCTGTAAGGCTTTGAGAGAATAAATAGAGAAAAATAGTTCCCACTGCTTGGTGAATCAGTAACACGGGGCTCAGACTGAGGATTATCACTCGAGGAATGAAGGGGGCATTGGGAGAAATGTTTTCACACAGAGGGTTATTGGAACAGGGAATGTTTTACCACATGGGGCGATTGAGGCAGAGACTGTAACCTCATTTAAAGGGGAATTGGAAAGGATTTGAAAAAGAAGAATATAAAAGGAGCTGGGGAAAGGGCAGGGAAATGGGATTAGAGAAGATAACTTCAATTGAAAAGCTAGCACTGGTACAGGCACAATGGGCCAAATGGCCTCCTTTTGTGCTGTAATTCCTATGATTCTGTGCATGGGAACAAGTGAAACGAGTTGAAAGGTACAAGAGTGGGCTAAAGAAACAGAGACTCACAATTCCTTATGGTTATCCATCTGCCTCTTCCTTTACATGAGTGTCTGAGAAGATACCCATAGGTTTGTAGCAGGTAGCAGCTGAAGGTGGACAATTCTTTCATCTTAGACCATTGAAATCCAATTGTCCAAAATGGAGAAGAAATGGCAGTTCTGATTTCAAACCACGGCACTGCCGTCTTCGCTTATAAATATCGCGTGGGGGAAATCAGGCACTCTGACTCTTTTTAAACCAGGTGCATATTTATATTAACTCAGTAACAGTTTCAGGCAGGAGAATCCCTTCAGCCCATCTAGCCCTCCTATCCACTGTATTCCCTTGATGAATTTCTAAGAATTCCTTCTTGAAACCCATTAAGGTTCTTTGGTTGTCTCTAATTTATAAATATGACTCCTTGTGCTTAAATTCTGCACACGGCAGAAAAGTTTACTTGGTTCCAATTTGTCCAAACCTTTCATAGTTTTAAACAATTCTATCATTTCCTCTCTCAGTCTCTTTTCAAGAGAGAAAAGACCCAGGGTCGACAATCTTACCCCACATGCCATTCCCTTAAATTCTGGGATCCATCGTCTGAACCTTCTCTGTACCCCAATAAATGAATATAATTCTCTGTACCCCAATAACTGAGTCTCCTTCTCTGTACCCCCCTCCAAAAAGGGAATATTCACAGCTGTACATTTATTTTGACAGGTAGATGAGCTTTATTCTCACACAGTATAATCGATGTAGGCAGAGAGTAGGCAACTCAGAGCTGCCACATCACTTTACATCAGATTCTATAACAGAGTTAGTCTGTTGCGAACTTGGTTATAAAAATATAACATCAAACACTAAGTATATTGATGGAGAATGGGAGTGCGGGTGATCCACCAGTGCTAGTCTGCACCAACACTACTTTAACCAAAAGAGAAAAGACCCAAAAGGATCCTGCAGTTTAATGGAACAGAGAACAGGTCAAGACAGAGACCACAGGAAGATTCCTAGACAGTGTGAGACAATCTGCATGGGAAGGGGACTGAGAACTCCCAAGTGAAAAGTGGGAATGCTTGGAGGGATTTGGTCCCAGCTCCCATCTGGTCATGGGGTCAATAATCCAACACAGGAAACAAGCCTTTCCGCTGGTTATGCTAATGACAAGTTGATACTCTGGAAAAAAATTATAACATCATGTTGAAATCTGACTTTTGACTTGCAGCCCAAGAAGGGAACTTGTACAAATGACGTATTCCTTCTTAAACCGTTCCAACAATCTGCACAATTTTACGACTCACAGCTGAAACATCGCTGAATATTTTCTAATTAAAAAGGCCATTGGTTCATATCTCAAACAGAAGGGATAACAGCCATGCCCGATAGGGAAGGGTATTAAATGTTATAGAACCAAGACGGGTAAATGGAGTTAAGATACAGATCAGCCATGATCTAATTGTAAACAATTTTACAACACCAAGTTATAGTCCAGCAATTTTATTTTAAATTCACAAGCTTTCGGAGGCTTCCCCCTTCCTCATTCACCTGAGGAAGGGGGAAGCCTCCGAAAGCTTGTGAATTTAAAATAAAATTGCTGGACTATAACTTGGTGTTGTAAAATTGTTTACAATTGTCAACCCCAGTCCATCACCGGCATCTCCACATCATGATCTAATTGAATGGTGGAACAGGCTCGAGGGGCTGAATGGCCTGCTCCTATTCCTATGTTCCATTGTTACTTTAACCTCACTTCATTACTGGAGGCTAAAGTCCCCAATTTGCTCGATTTTGCTCCCAGCAGAGTCTCCTTGAATGGGAGTGCTGGAAATCAGGCACTCACGGCACAATAAAAGCAAAACACTGCGGATGCTGGAAATTCCTGAAATAAGAACAGATAATGCTGGGAACTCTCAGCGGGTCAGGCAGCATCTGTGGAGAGAGAGAAACAGAGCTAACATTTCAGGTCGATGACCTTTCGTCAGAACTGGAAGATGATAAGAGATTTAACAGTTTCAGGGGAAAGAGGGAGGGGGAGGAAGGAACGAAGGGGAAGGCTTGTGATAGGGATAGGAGTGATTAAATGACAACTGGGATGATGGTACAAGGCAAAAGGAGGTGATAATGGGACAAGTAAAGAAACAACTTATATGTTATAACATCATGATGCTTGTTACGTCAGTGGGAATTTCTGACTTGCAAAGTTAAATTTCTGCTGACTGCTCCCCTCCAAAGAGTAATGCCTACCCCGTTCCAGAGACGCTCCAAGTGAGGCATAGGGCCCAACTCGAGATCCGGGCTCCTTGTGCGAGACAGAGTTGACCAGAAGAGAGTTCTACAAACACTTGTTTACGCAACCCCCAGATGTTTCTGTAAACAACGAGTTCATTTCTCTGCTCGCAGAGCCTTGGGTTGAAAGGCCTCGAATTTGCAGTTTTTTTGTTCTTGGCTTATTTATAACTGAACTGAATCCAAATTGATATTTAGTGAAAAAGTTATTGCGTTTGAATGAAAATGTCAGGAAAAAAAGTGTTTGTAGAATCTCTGTTATGACAAGAACAGTCATAACACGGAGAAAATATTTGTTAAAAAAATCTTTGTTGTCTGGAAACAAAGTTCAGATCCTCCTGAAACTGCAGCTGTTCGATTAACCAATCATTTTTATGTTGGTGTTTGACAAGCGGGCGTAATCTGTTGAACTGTGGCTGAGATGAATCCGCTCAAAGATTGGGAGGATACACACTGAAAACTCATTGCTGTACAACAGACCCGAGGGAGCCATGCTCGAGTGAACATAGGAACAGGAGGAGGCCATTCAGCCCCTCGAGCCTGTTCCATTAGATCATGGCTGATCTCTATCTTAACTCCATTTACCTGCCTTGGTTCTGTAATCCTTACCCAACAAAAATCGATCAATCTCAGTTTTGACATTTTCAATTGACCCCCAGCCTCAACAGCTTTTTGGGGGAGAGAGTTCCAGATTTCCACTCCCCTTTGTGTGAAGAAGTGCTTCCTGACATCACCCCTGAACGGCCTGGCTCTAATTTTAAGGTTCTGCCCCCTTGTTCTGGACTCCCCCATAGGAGGAAATAGTTTCTCTCTATCGACCCTATTAAATCCTTTAATCGTCTTGAACATCTGTTGGAGAAGTGTTGTCTTCGTTGGGTCCCCAATGTATCCAAAGAGAAGTAAACATAATGAGGTTTTCATTTTAGCTTCGAGCGGGTGCAAAATGTGGCAATACAAGTGAGACAGGCCCAGAGTGGATTAACATGATGAGAGATGAGAGCGCGATCTCCTTCAAAACAGTGAATAGGATGAGTTTGGCCCTCGGTTCATTATTGACAATGCAATTGCTACAAATCACACTTATAGTTTACTCTGGGATTTCCTGTAACATGAGTGAAGAGTTGAGAGTTTGAACATTTGGTACAAAGTCTATTCCTTGTAAATCAAAGGCACTTACATTAAATTAACTCACAATTCAACAGCGAAGCAAGAGTTTTTTGATTGATTCCTTACTGCAGCTGGATAATTAAATAATTAGCATGGTTGCTTAATTAAATCTATCCATAATTGTTTCAAATTCCCAGCATGAACAGTATAAAGTACACATGTTATAATCTGCCTCTCCACCTCTCTCCCCTTTAAGACACTCCTTAAAACCTACCTCTTGTTCTAATATCCCCTGATGTGTCTCGGTGTCAAATTTAGTTTGATAATCGCTCCTGTGAAGCACCTTGGGATGTTTTACTACGTTAAAGGCACTATATAAATGCAGGTTGTTGTTGTGTTGTAATCTGCCTCTCTGTCTCGCACCCACTGTCTGTTTCTCACTCGCTCATAGACAGCCTCCCTCTTAAAAAAAAGCCAGTTAAAAACATTTTTTTACGTGAAATTTTACCTCAATAAGATTCTCAAATTCACGTTTTAGCTTTCTTTCCAATCTTTTGGAAAAACAAACTCAAACAGTGTCAGAGAAAATACCACGCAAAGACACATTTACATTGAGAAAAATAAATACTTTGGCCCTAAATATACCCAGGATTGCAATCCCCCTGGGACTTGCCCTGGGACCTGCTCTGGGACCTGCCCTGGGACCTGCCCTGGGACCTGCTCTGGGACCTGCCCTGGGACCTGCCCTGGGACCTGCCCTGGGACTTGCCCTGGGACCTGCTCTGGGACCTGCCCTGGGACTTGCCCTGGGACTTGCCCTGGGACCTGCCCTGGGACTTGCCCTGGGACCTGCTCTGGGACCTGCCCTGGGACTTGCCCTGGGACTTGCCCTGGGACCTGCCCTGGGACCTGCCCTGGGACCTGCCCTGGGACCTGCTCTGGGACCTGCCCTGGGACCTGCCCTGGGACTTGCCCTGGGACCTGCTCTGGGACTTGCCCTGGGACTTGCCCTGGGACCTGCTCTGGGACCTGCCCTGGGACCTGCTCTGGGACCTGCCTTGGGACCCACTGGAGTATGTGGGATAAAGAGAAGGACATCTCACCTTCATCAATATACGAACAGGCAAAAAAGACTGAGAAAAAGATGAGCCTGTCCCAGACGGTCATGATTCATCGTGACTTCTCCCCCTCCCATGCCCCCCACCCACCATTTAATATTCTGGGAGAAGCAAAATAACAGGTAAAATACCCGAGGCCAATTCAGAAATAAAAATTCTGGGGAATTCCTCTCTGACCTCTGAAGGTGATTAAAAACAAGTTCCACATGAGGTACATCAAACCACACCCCACCTACACTTTGGACGCAGTCTCAGTCTCAGTCTCAGTCAGGAACTCATCCTGCTCACTCACTACACGAGCTGGCAACTTATTCCAGAGATCTGTAACCCTCTGGGAAAAGAGAAAACCTCCTGACATCTAACCTAGTTCAACGTTTACATAACTTAGATGCGAGTCTCCTCCTTCTCCCTAGTTTATCGAATTCAAGTAATCTGGTCACATGGACACAGTCCAGTTCCTTTATCATTTTAAACCAAGTCTCCCAAAGTCTACACTTTTCATGGGTAAAAGAAAAGAAAAAAAGGAAATACCTGCATTTCCATCACACCTTACACATCCTCAGTTCGTCCCAAAACACCTTACGGCTAATGAAATTCTTTTGAAGTGTAGTCACTGTTGTAATGGAGGGAAATGCAGCAGCCAATTTGCGCACAGCAAGATCCCAGAAACAGCAATATCATAGAATCATAGAAAGGTTACAGCATGGAAGGAGGCCATTTGGCCCATCGAGTCTGCACCAGCTCTATGCAAGAGCAATCCAGCTAGTCCCACTCCCCTGCCCTTTCCCCAAGGCCCTGCAAATGTTTTCCTTTCAAGTACTCATCCAGTTCCCTTTTGAAGGCCATGATTGAATCTACCTCCACCACCCCATCGGGCAAAATGATAATGAGCAGATAATTATCAAATTTGAGATCGATAGATTTTCGGACTCTAGGGGAATCAGGGGATATGGGATCGAGCGGGAAAGTGGAGTTGAGGTCGAAGATCAGCCATGATCTTATTGAATGGCGGAGCAGGTTCGAGGGGCCATATGGCCTACTCCTGCTCCTATTTCTTATGTTCTTATAATCTGTTTTTTAGTGGTATTAGTTGAGGGATAAACACCAATCAGCTCAGGGACCCAGCTTCCTGAGCGTATCATGATAACTAAAGGGTTTTGAACAAGATTTTAATCGAGTGGCCCTCCTCTGAACCTTTTCCAGAGTCTCTATATCTCCCACCATGAGAGGGGACCAGAATTGCAGACAGTATTCTAGATGGGGCCTAACCAAGGTCTTGGTCACAGTGATGCTCTTTACTTTATATTGGATCGCCCTAGTTATATATCCTAATACTCGATTGGCTTTCACTGTAGCTTCTCGACACTGGCCATGGGCCTTTAGAAATTCATGAGCTATAACACCCAGGTCTCTTTACCTCTCAGCAGACTTAAACTCAGAACCCAGCGTGGTGTGCACATGCTCAGTGTAAGGCTTGCCACATTGATCACACTACATTTATCTACATTAAATGTCATCTGCCAGATACAGGCCCATTCCTCCATAGCACCCAGATCCGATTGATCAGATCTTGAGAAGGTCACCTATCCTCAGAAACACCCAGTGAAGGCCAGGACATGGTGTATCCCGGTCTCGGCCTGTTTCCCAGGCCTTCCGCTGATCTCTTGCTGGATTTACATTGGGGGTTCACCAGAAGGTACCTGCATTTCACGGGCCATTGTCCATAAAGAATCATTGTTCTCAAATTCTGTGTATAAATTAAAGAAAGCACCTTTGCGATATTACCCCTTTCTCTCTCCTGTTGAAGCAGACTCTCCCTCTAAAGTAGAAATGAAGTATCTGAAAACATCTTAAATGGGAAATTTTACTATGAGAACAGCTTCTATAATCTTTCACTGGCTTGTTTTCAAATCATCTGAATAAAACAAAGAAACAAAAAAATCAGGTGACAACTTGAGGAAGATGTCCTTCGAGTGCACTGAGAATCAGTCTGATGCACTTTGGGAAATTCTGCACACTCTTAGATGTGATCCTCAGAATTCAAAACAAACAAAACAAAACACAGTTCTGGTCTCCATATACCTCGGTTAGACCACACTTGGAGTATTGTGAACAGTTCTGGTCTCCAGATTATAAAAAGGATATAAAGGCACTGGAGAAGGTGCAAAAAAGGTTTACTAGGATGATACCAGAACTGAGAGGATATAACTATCAGGAAAGGCTGAACAGGCTGAGGCTCTTTTCTCTAGAAAAGAGAAGGCTGAGGGGCGATCTGATAGAGGTCTTTAAAATTATGAAGGGGTTTGGTAGAATAGATGTATAGAAGATGTTTCCAATTGAGGGGAGACCAAAACACTAGGCCATAAATATGATAGTCATCAATAAATCCAATCGGGAATTCAGGAGAAACTTCTTTACCCAGAGAGTGGTGAGAATGTGGAACTCGCTCCCACAAGGAGTAGTTGAGGTGAATAGTGTAGATACATTTAAGGGGAAGCTGGATAAACACATGAGGGAGAAAGGAATAGAAGGATATGCTGATAGGGTGAGATGAAGTAGGGAGGGAGGAGGCTCGTGTGGAGCATAAACACTGGCAGGGACTAGTTGGGCCGAATGGCCTGTTTCTGTGCTGTACATTCGATGTAATTCTATGTAACAGCAATGTTTTGGTGGAAGAATTAGCCATCAGCAGTTGAGTTTTTCTGGCTGGAATGATAACCATTTAGATAAGAGTAGGGCTGTGTCTGCGGGCTTTGATTGCCTGTATCAGACGACACCAAACCATCAAACCTCACTCGGTTCCTCTCATTTCCCCACAGGTTGAAATGTCTAGAACAAGAATACCTGTTGCGTGACCTTCTGATTCCAGTTGACAGATTGTGAAACAAGGCAGTGACTTATTGAGATAAAATGTGTGAATTTGCGTGATGTATTTTGGCAATAAGAATGTTTTCCAGAGATTGGACATATTTGAATTTATTTTCTGTTACAGCTCAATTTGTGTTAAAATGTACTTGAAGATTTGGATTTTATTTACGGGTTGAGACCGTCCAACATGTCTGTTTGAAGACACTGAAGGGGGAGCCTCTCGGAGGCTGTGGGAGAGGAAATGCTGATGTGTTGCCAAGGACAAATCCTGGGACATTGGTGGAACATTTTGATTTCAGCCTCCACCCACTTGTACTTTTCCTCAGCTGAATACGTCTCTCTGAAAAATGTGTCTAGGGATCTGGAATGAGAGATTTTCTCAGAGTGTGGGCGTTTAAAAACTTTGACATGAGCCATGAGGAGTTCTGAGCTAACGGGCAGTCATTTGGAAGTGATTTGAAGCATGGGAGGGGATAAACGTATGAATGGTGGAGATTGACATATCTGGAATAATCCCTTACAACTGTGTTTGTCATTAATGAATGGCCTTTGTGTGCTGCATTCCAGAGGAAATGATCAGGAATGACGTGGGTGGGATACAAACTACTGATATTTTATGTCAGTTAATCTCAAAAACAATTAAAATGGATGTGACTCCAACTTAACTCTTATGTGGAACAGCTTCAGTGGACTAAGTACACGCATGCTGATCTCCAGCTACACGTTAAGTACACACATGCTGAAATCCAGTACATGTTAAGTACACATGCTGAAATCCAGCTACACGTTAAGTACACACATGCTGAAATCCAGCTACACGTTAAGTACACACATGCTGAAATCCAGCTACACGTTAAATACACACATGCTGAAATCCAGCTACACGTTAAATACACACATGCTGAAATCCAGCTACACGTTAAGTACACACATGCTGAAATCCAGCTACACGTTAAGTACACACATGCTGAAATCCAGCTACACGTTAAGTATACACATGCTGAAATCCAGTACATGTTAAGTACACACATGCTGAAATCCAGCTACACATTAAGTACACACATGCTGAAATCCAGCTACACGTTAAGTACACACATGCTGAAATCCAGCTACACGTTAAGTATACACATGCTGAAATCCAGCTACACGTTAAATACACACATGCTGAAATCCAGCTACACGTTAAGTACACACATGCTGAAATCCAGCTACACGTTAAGTACACACATGCTGAAATCCAGCTACACGTTAAGTATACACATGCTGAAATCCAGCTACACGTTAAATACACACATGCTGAAATCCAGCTACACGTTAAATACACACATGCTGAAATCCAGCTACACGTTAAATACACACATGCTGAAATCCAGCTACACGTTAAGTACACACATGCTGAAATCCAGCTACATGTTGCACTTTAGCGTTTCCTCAGGCTGTCCTGAAATACTCCGCAACCAATGAGTTTCTTCTGAAGGCAAAAGCAGCAGTCAAGTTACACAGCAAGATCCCAGAAACAGCAGATAATCCTGGTCAATCTGTTATTTGCGGTGTTGGTTATGAGTGGAATGTTGGCTGGGACACGGAGAGGACACTATCTTATTCAAACAGCCTAACAGAGCGACCAATTTGCAAGCAGCAAAATTCCACAAACAGCTGATGAGACGAGTGATCAGTTAATCTATTTTCAGTGGCAATGCTTGAAGGAGAAATACTGGCCGGAACATCATGAGAACTCCCCTGTTCTTCTTCAAATAGTTCCATGGAATCTTTAACACCCACTGGAACAGACTAATGGGCCCTCGGTTTAATGTTTCATCCAAAAAACGGCACTTCCGACAGTGCAGCGCTCCCTCAGTACTGACCCTCCGACAGTGCAGCGCTCCCTCAGTACTGAACCTCCGACAGTGCAGCGCTCCCTCAGTACTGACCCTCCAACAGTGCAGCGCTCCCTCAGTACTGACCCTCTGACAGTGCAGCGCTCCCTCAGTACTGACCCTCCGACAGTGCAGCGCTCCCTCAGTACTGACCCTCTGACAGTGCAGCGCTCCCTCAGTACTGACCCTCCGACAGTGCAGCGCTCCCTCAGTACTGACCCTCTGACAGTGCAGCGCTCCCTCAGTACTGACCCTCCGACAGTGCAGCGCTCCCTCAGTACTGCCCCTCCGACAGTGCAGCGTTCCCTCAGTACTGACCCTCCGACAGTGCAGCGCTCCCTCAGTACTGACCCTCCGACAGTGCAGCGCTCCCTCAGTACTGACCCTCCGACAGTGCAGCGCTCCCTCAGTACTGACTCTCCGACAGTGCAGCGCTCCCTCAGCACTGACCCTCCGACAGTGCAGCGCTCCCTCAGTACTGACCCTCCGACAGTGCAGCGCTCCCTCAGTACTGACCCTCCGACAGTGCAGCGCTCCCTCAGTACTGACCCTCCGACAGTGCAGCGCTCCCTCATTGCCACTGGTCATGCCTCTCCACTCAGACTCCACCAGTTGATACCTGAAAATTGGTGTAGGAGCCTGACTCACATATTAAACGCAGGCTTCCGCCTGAAACAGGCAAACACTCCGGACACCCATTTCCACGATGAGTGGGAAATGGTGGCGGGCGAATCGGAGACGGGAACGCGGCTGTGAATTCAGCGGCGCTGTTTTGTGAGCCCTGGTCCCTCCCCCAGGACGCCATGACCACCGGCCGCTAATTACACGTGAGACTTGTGAAAGATTTGGACGGTGAGTGGAATTTGTAAGCGATGTGGTGTAACATTACACGATTGTTACTGGGTCGTACACCTCGACCGTTCACCTCTCCTCACAAACACCGACAGTAACAGGTTGTACAGGCAGGAAGTAAGTGGGTGACCTCCAGGCAGAGTAAGAGGAGCAGGCAGGCAGTGCAGGGGTCCCCTGTGGCCGTCCCCCTCACAAACAAATATACCGCTTTGGATATTGTTGAGGGGGATGACTTATCAGGGGAAGGCAGCAGCAGCCAACTTCCTGGCACCAGGGGTAGCTCTGCTGCACAGGCTGGGAGGAAAAAGAGTGGAAGAGCTATCGTGGTAGGGGATTCTATCGTAAGGGGAACAGACAGGCGTTTCTGTGGCCGTAAACGTGACTCCAGGATGGTTTGTTGCCTCCCTGGTGCTAGGGTCATGGATGTCACTGAGCGGCTTCAGGGCATTCTCAAGGGGGAGGGTGAGCAGGCAGAGGTCGTGGTCCACATTGGGACCAACGACATAGGTAGGAAGGGAGATGAGGTCCTGCATCAAGAATTTAGGGAGCTAGGTAGCAGATTAAAGAGCAGGACCTCAAAGGTTGTAATCTCTGGATTACTCCCAGTGCCACGGGCTAGTGAGTATAGAAATAGGAGGATAGAACAGATGAATGCGTGGCTAAAGAGTTGGTGCAGGAGGGAGGGTTTCAGTTTCCTGGATCACTGGGCCTGCTTCTGGGGAAGGTGGGACTTGTACAAGTCGGACGGGTTGCATCTGAACCAGAGCGGGACAAATATCCTTGCGGGGAGGTTTGCTAGCACTGTTGGGGGGGGTTTAAACTAACTTGGCAGGGGGATGGGATACAGAGTGGAGCTACAATAGGGGGTGATGTGCAGCCAAATATTGAGAAAAAAACAAGTCAGCTTGGAAGACAGGGCAAATATGTAAGGGCAAGGCTGGATGGCATCTATTTTAATGCAAGGAGTCTTGCAAATAAGGTGGATGAACTGAAGGTGTTGATAAACACATGGGAGTATGATATTGTTGCTGTCACAGAGACATGGTTGAGGGAGGGGCAAGACTGGCAGCTCAATATTCCGGGGTACAGAATCTTCAGGCGAGACAGAGGGGGAGGTATAAGAGGAGGGGGGGTCGCAATATTAATTAAAGAATCAATTACTGCCATAAGGAGGGATGATATATTAGCAGGTTCCTCTAATGAGGCCATATGGGTGGAGCTTAAAAACAAAAAGGGGGCAAGCACTTTGATGGGAGTGTACTATAGGCCCCCAAACAGTCAGGGGGAGATAGAGGAACAGATATGTAGGAAAATCTCAGAAAATTGTGCAAATAATAGGGTAATAATAGTGGGGGATTTCAACCTCCCCAATATTAACTGGGATACTCAGAGTGTAAAAGGCTTAGAGGGTACAAAATTCTTAACGTGCATCCAGGAGAGCTTTTTGAGCCAGCATGTAGAAAGTCCTACAAGAGAGGGGGCGGTACTGGACCTAATTCTAGGGAATGTGGCCGGCCAAGTGGAAGAAGTGCTAGTAGGTGAGCACTTTGGTGACAGTGACCATAATTCAGTGAGATTTAAGGTGGTCATGGAAAAGGACAGGGAGGGGCCGGAAATAAAGGTTCTAAATTGGGGGAAGGCCGATTTTAATAGGATAAGGCAGGATCTGGCCAAAATGGACTGGGATCAGCTGCTTGTAGGAAAATCCGCATCGAAGCAATGGGAGTCTTTCAGAAGGGAGATTGAGACCATACAATGGCAACATGTTCCCGTAAAGGTCAAGGGTGGTTCCAAGAACTCCAGGGAACCTTGGATGTCAGGGGATATACGAGAATGGATTAGGAAAAAAAGGAGGGCTTTTGGCAGATACAAAAGGCTAAGGACGGAGGAAGCCCTAGAGGAGTACAAAAAGTGCAGGGGGATACTTAAAAAAGAAATTAGGAGATCAAGGAGGGGCCATGAAATAACACTGGCGAGCAAAATAAAGGAAAATCCTAAGATGTTTTATAAGTATATTAAGGGTAAGAGGATAACTAGGGAAAAAATAGGGCCCATTAGGGACAAAAATGGCAATCTGTGTGTGGAGCCGGCAGATGTAGGAGGGGTTCTAAATGAATTTTTTGCATCTGTTTTCACTATGGAGAAGGACGATGTAGACATAGAAATACGGCAGGGGGACTGTGATATACTCGAACATATTAACATCGAGCGGGAGGAGGTATTGGCGGTTTTAGCAGGCCGAAAAATGGATAAATCCCCAGGCCCGGACGAAATGTATCCCAGGCTACTGTGTGAGGCAAAGGAGGAGATTGCGGGGGCTCTGACACATATATTCAGAACCTCTCTGGCCACAGGGGATGTGCCAGAGGACTGGAGAACCGCTAATGTAATACCATTATTCAAGAAGGGGAGTAGGGAAAAACCGGGGAACTACAGGCCAGTGAGCCTAACATCAGTGGTAGGAAAATTATTGGAAAAAATTCTGAAGGACGAAATTAGTCTCCACTTGGAGAAGCAAGGATTAATCAGGGATAGTCAACATGGCTTTGTCAAGGGAAGATCATGTCTGACTAATTTGATTGAATTTTTTGAGGGGGTGACTAGGCGTGTGGATGAGGGTAACGCAGTGGATGTGGTATACATGGATTTCAGTAAGGCCTTCGATAAAGTCCCGCACAGGAGACTGGTCAAGAAGGTACGAGCCCATGGAGTCCAGGGTGCCTTGGCACTTTGGATACAAAACTGGCTTAGTGGCAGAAGGCAGAGGGTGATGGTCGAAGGTTGTTTTTGTGACTGGAAGCCTGTGGCCAGTGGGGTACCACAGGGATCGGTGCTGGGGCCCTTGCTGTTTGTGGTCTACATTAACGACTTGGATATGAATGTAAAAGGTATGATCAGTAAGTTCGCTGATGATACAAAAATTGGTAGGGTGGTAAATAGCGAGGAGGATAGCCTCAGTCTATAGGACGATACAGATGGGTTGGTCAGATGGGCGGAACAGTGGCAAATGGAATTTAACCTGGAAAAGTGCGAGGTGATGCACTTTGGAGGGACTAACAAGGCAAGGGACTACACAATGAATGGGAGGACCCTAGGCAAGACAGAGGGTCAGAGGGATCTTGGTGTGCAAGTTCACAGATCCCTGAAGGCGGCGGAACAGGTAGATAAGGTGGTAAAGAAGGCATATGGGATACTTGCCTTTATTAGCCGAGGCATAGAATATAAGAGCAAGGAGGTTATGATGGAGCTGTATAAAACACTGGTTAGGCCACAGCTGGAGTACTGTGTGCAGTTCTGATCGCCACACTACAGGAAGGATGTGATCGCTTTGGAGAGGGTGCAGAGGAGATTCACCAGGATGTTACCAGGGCTGGAGCGCTTCAGCTATGAAGAGAGACTGGGAAGATTGGGTTTGTTTTCCTTGGAGCAGAGGAGGCTGAGGGGGGACATGATTGAGGTGTACAAAATTATGAGGGGCACAGATAGGATGGATACTCAGGAGCTTTTTCCCTTCGTTGAGGGTTCTATAACAAGGGGGCATAGATTCAAGGTAAAAGGCGGGAGGTTTAGAGGGGATTTGAGAAAGAACTTTTTCACCCAGAGGGTGGTTGGAGTCTGGAACTCACTGCCTGAAAGGGTTGTGGAGGCAGGAACCCTCACAACATTCAAGAAGCATTTGGATGAGCACTTGAAATGCCATAGCATACAAGGCTACGGACCAAATGCTGGAATATGGGATTAGAGTAGACAGGGCTTGATGGCCGGCGCGGACACGATGGGCCGAAGGGCCTCTATCCGTGCTGTATAACTCTATGACTATGACTCTATGAGTAACGGCGCTGCTTTATAAAAGCTGAGTAAAATTCCACACAAATTAAATAATGGAAGTATCATGAGAATTTCTGCATCGTCAAATCAGTTCCTTGTGTGTGGAAGGTACCAGAAGGATGCTCTGCCAGCTGTTTTAAGGGATCAGCAGCATTTCTAAAAATAGATGAATGTCTGGAGACAGATGTTTTATTATTTACTTTTTGTTTCCAGCAGTTCTCGTCATTCAGCCTCCTCACAGTGAGTCGTGTTGAGCTGCAGGTGCTCGGCACTTCAATCTCACAGAGAGCAGCCAAAGCCAGTGTCTGCCATGGACACACAACTGCAGCAACCACCTGCATTTATATAGCACCTTTCACGGAGCAAAACGTCCCAAGGTGCTTCACAGGAGCGATTATCAAACAGAATTTGACACCGAGCCGCATAAGGAGATATTAGGACAGGTGACCGAAAGCTTGGTCAAAGAAGTACATTTTAAGGAGCATCTTAAAGGAGGAGAGAGAGGCGGAGAGGTTTAGGGAGGGAATTCCAGAGCTCAGGGCCCAGGCAGCTGAAGGCACGGCCGCCAATGGTGGAGCGATGAAAATTGAGGATGCGCAAGAGACCAGAATTGGAGGAGCGCAGAGATCTCAGAGGATTGTAGGGCTGGAGGGGGTTACAGAGATAGGGAGGGACGAGGCCATGGAGGGATTTGAAAACAAGAATCATAGAATCATAGAATCATAGAAGTTACAACATGGAAACAGGCCCTTCGGCCCAACATGTCCATGTCGCCCAGTTTATACCACTAAGCTAGTCCCAATTGCCTGCACTTGGCCCATATCCCTCGATACCCATCTTCCCCATGTAACTGTCCAAATGCTTTTTAAAAGACAAAATTGTACCCGCCTCTACTACTGCCTCTGGCAGCTCGTTCCAGACACTCACCACCCTTTGAGTGAAAAAATTGCCCCTCTGGATCCTTTTGTATCTCTCCCCTCTCACCTTAAATCTGTGCCCCCTCGTTATAGACTCCCCTACCTTTGGGAAAAGATTTTGACTATCGACCTTATCTATGCCCCTCATTATTTTATAGACTTCTATAAGATCACCCCTTAACCTCCTACTCTCCAGGGAATAAAGTCCCAGTCTGTCTAACCTCTCCCTGTAAGTCAAACCATCAAGTCCCGGTAGCATCCTAGTAAATCTTTTCTGCACTCTTTCTAGTTTAATAATATCCTTTCTATAATAGGGTGACCAGAACTGTACACAGTACTCCAAGTGTGGCCTCACCAATGCCCTGTACAACTTCAACAAGACATCCCAACTCCTGCATTCAATGTTCTGACCAATGAAACCAAGCATGCTGAATGCCTTCTTCACCACCCTATCCACCTGTGACTCCACTTTCAAGGAGCTATGAATCTGTACTCCTAGATCTCTTTGTTCTATAACTCTCCCCAACGCCCTACCATTAACGGAGTAGGTCCTGGCCCGATTCGATCTACCAAAATGCATCACCTCACATTTATCTAAATTAAACTCCATCTGCCATTCATCGGCCCACTGGCCCAATTTATCAAGATCCCGTTGCAATCCTAGATAACCTTCTTCACTGTCCACAATGCCACCAATCTTGGTGTCATCTGCAAACTTACTAACCATGCCTCCTAAATTCTCATCCAAATCATTAATATAAATAACAAATAACAGCGGACCCAGCACCGATCCCTGAGGCACACCGCTGGACACAGGCATCCAGTTTGAAAAACAACCCTCGACAACCACCCTCTGTCTTCTGTCGTCAAGCCAATTTTGTATCCAATTGGCTACCTCACCTTGGATCCCATGAGATTTTAAAATCGAGGTGTTGCCAGACCAGGAGCCAATGTAGTTCAGCGAGCACAGGGGGTGATGGGAGAACGGGACTTGGTGCGAGTTAGGATACGGGCAGCAGAGTTTTGGATGAGCTCAAATTTAATTAAGAACATAAGAAATAGGACCAGGAGGAGGCCAAGTGGCCCCTCAAGCCTCCTTCGCCATTCAATCAGACCATGGCTGATCTTGAGGTCTTTACAGAGGCCTCTGTCTCTAGTCCAGCGACAGAGGCAACGCCAGCACATGAATGATGGGTCACAGTAATGTCATGCTGAGCTTAAATGGCTATAATTCTAATTGTGCAAGTCTGCAGGCTCGGAGCTGTGTCTGCCTCTGTCTGCCTCTGTGCAGGATGACTCACACCTTACGATATAACTCTGAACTCTGGCTCTGCATCACTCTGAGCAGATACCAGTCTGAAACCAGCAGCCCAAGAAAACAGTGCCGTATCGCACAGATCTCCATATAATGCGTGTGTATTTGATTGGACTGATCAGGTCAGTGGATGAGTCTGTTATAAGAACATTGTGCTCTGTAAGTGAGAGCCGGATGAAGGAACCCCCACAATAAGGGAATGAATTGAATGCTCCGCTGTCATTCCTCGATTTCTATGTGGCAGAAGCGGGTTTCTCAACGATTTGCATCTCAGGCTTGTACATTCCCATCACATCAGTTGGGCGTTTGTCCATCTGCTGAAACACTACATGGTTTGACTTTGAAAATCGTGGCTAAATTCACACTCCCGCTTGAAAAACAGCTGGTCGAATGTCGATCCGGCCAGGAAACAGGCTAAAACAAGGGATTCAATTTTCCTTCTCTGCCCCTTAGTTTGCAATCTGGAATGTAGGAGCCTGACAACCAATCGTATGGAATTACAGCCTCTTAACCAACATCAGCAGTAATGAGTAAAACCAGTTACAATCAGGAGTAAATATCACTGCTCCGCATTGACTAGTTGAGGGGTCAGGAGTGACGCTGACACCTCAGGTCACATCGAGATTCTTCCTGACAACTGGTCCGAGGTGTTCTCCAGTTGGGGATCCATTGATTGAAATTTTGTCAGTCATTGTGATTGGTGAACAGCGAAGAACAGAGCCATTGCTTGCGTATACCACAGTGAGAGCGTATACCACAGTGAAAGCATATACCACAGTGAGAGCGTGTACCACAGTGAGAGTGTGTACCAAAGTGAGAGTATATACCACAATGAGAGCACCAGAGTGAGAGCATATATCTCTAGTTAGAGCGTATACCGCAGTGAGAGCGTCTAACACAGTGAGAGCGTATACCACAGTGAGAGTATATATCACATTGTGAGTGTATACCACAGTGAGAGCGTATACCACAGTGAGAGCGTATACCACAGTGAGTGTATATATCACATTGTGAGTGTATACCACAGTGAGCGTATACCACAGTGAGAGCGTATACCACAGTGAGATCGTATACCACAGTGAGAGTATATATCACATTGTGAGTGTATACCACAGTGAGCGTATACCACAGTGAGAGTATATACCACAGTGAGAGCGTATGCCACAGTGAGAGCGTATACCACATTGTGAGCGTATACCACAGTGAGAGCTTATTCCTCAGTGAGAGCGTATACCACAGTGAGAGCATATACCACAGTGAGTGTATATATCACATTGTGAGTGTATACCACAGTGAGAGCGTATACCACAGTGAGAGCGTATACCACAGTGAGAGCGTATACCACAGTGAGAGCGTATACCACAGTGAGATCGTATACCACAGTGAGAGTATATATCACATTGTGAGTGTATACCACAGTGAGAGCGTATACCACAGTGAGAGCGTATACCACAGTGCGTGTATATACCACAGTGAGAGCGTATACCACAGTGAGAGCGTATACCACAGTGAGAGCGTATACCACAGTCAAGGTAACTACAGTTAGAGTGTATACTACAATAAGAGTATATACCACTGTGAGAGCATATACCACAGTGAGTGTATATATCACAGCGAGAGTATATACCACCGTGAGAGTGTATACCACAGTGAAAACATGTATTGCAGTGAGAGAGTATACCACAGTGAGGGCATATACCACAATGAGAGGACCAGAGTGAGAGCATATACCTCAGTTAGTGCATATGCCACTGTGAGAGTATATATCACGGTCAATGTATATATTACAATGAGAGCATATACTACAGTCAGGGTATCCACAGTTAGAGTGTATACCACAAAGACAGCATATACCACAGTTAGGGTAAATACAGTGAGAGTGTATACCACAGTGAGAGTGTATACCACAGTGAGAGTGTATACCACAGTGGGAGTATATAGCACAGTGAGAGCATATAGCACAGTGAAAGCATATACCACAGAGTGAGTGTATACCACAGTAAAAGCATGTACCACAGTAAGAGCGTATATCTCAGTGAGTGTGTATACCACAGTGAGAGCATATACCACAGTGAGAGCGTATACCAAAGCGAGAGCATATACCACAGTGCGAGTGTATACCACAGTCAGGGTATATACGTTTACTGACATAACAATACTGACTGCAGACAAAAGTAATCCATTGGTTGTGAAGCCCTTTGGGACGGGGAAGGTGCCGTATAAATGCAGCAATTGATTGATAGAAATAGACCAATCCTGTAATAATATTGGGAAAGGCAGGAGATACAGGTCCAGGCCTGTCACACAGAGGAATAGATCAACACTGGACCTGTGAAATCAGCATTCTCACAGATACATTGGGGAGGGTCTCCTCAACCCTGACTCAGAGTCTGTCCATTCACACCAGATCCTGGTTAATATCTAAACTGTTACAGGCTTTCTAGCACGCTAATCGATCTTGGCTTTAGGCCAGCCTGTGTGTTTTGTTTGTACCCCATAACCTGTCTGATCTCGGGGAGACTGGGCTTGAGATACTGATCACAACTCTGCTTTACCCTCACCTGCTCGTTCTCTGACCTGGACCGTGCCTGCCCGGTGAGAGTAACTTCAGCTCAATGTTGCAGGAACCTCTCGTGGATCAGTCCTGACTGGTAGCAAGTTCGAGCAAACTTACTTGAGGTCAGGAAGCAACAAAAGAGTTTCGTTGGACCTGATTTTAATGATTTTGTATTTGCTTGAGAAGGTGGAGCGAATTGTTAACAGTTTTGTACCAAGGGCAGTTTTATCGGTTCCAGCACTGCAGTAGTTCCATTTATGAGCACCCCTTGTAGCGCTGAGCCCAGTTAGTGCTGCTTTATTCACTCCCCCTTTCCCTCACTTACAGCTGTGAGCAATAAACCAAATTGGAAAAGGAACCCAAGCTGGCAATTGGCCAAAAGGAGGGTTTGTAACTGTTAACGGACAACCTCGTTCAGCTCTCCTGAGCATGTGAGGATTTGCTGCACAGAGAGAAAGAAAAGTTACAGTTCACTGTCAGAATCCACCGTTCCCTACAGTATTCCCGGAGAATCCCATCGCGGGTACTTTACCTGGAATTCCTGTCGTCAGTTTCTGCCTCACACCTACACCCCACAATTGGATTCTCACAGGATTTCCATCATGATTGATTGGTTTATTCGCAGGGTACAGTGATGCAGTTACGACTACAGTATTTACACAAAGCAGCACCTCTTAGAATGCCTGGCATTAACGTCTTTTTTCCTGAAATTAACTTTTCAGCTCACTGCCCCTGTGATTTTTTTAAAATAGAAAGCACAGATGGTTCATATTACAGAGTGAAATGTTCAGACATTCTCATCGGTGAGAACTTTGACCAAAGAATATCGTTCATTCGCTCCCCCCTCCTCCTCACCCTCCGCGCTCCAGAGAAAATCAGGAAGCATTTGATTTTTATTCCAGGCTTCCATTCTCATATTTACTCTGCTTAAAATAAAAGGAGCTTTCAGCACTGGATGAGAACAGAATGCATCCAAGGTCAGACACAGCTTAATGCAGGGTCTCTGCTCAGGCTGCAGGGCTTCTGAGTGAAAGCAATCTAATGCATAAAACGGCCCAATGCTCCACCCCAGCTGGCTCACTCTTGTTAGTCGAGTTATTGGTTGATAATTTCCCCAGTTGCTGAGGTAGGGAGTTACTGTACAGGAAGAGCAGAGTGCGCTTTGTCCCGTGTATCGATCCCGTGTAATGTCCAGCCTGACACTCGACACAAAAAAAATCAAAGTTTTCCATTCCACAAAACTGACATTCTCTACCTGAAAGATCACAAAATCTCCTACACCGACCCAAAAAATGTTTAAATCCAGAAAGGTCGAGAAAGGATTATTTGGGCACGTAAGAGTCGGAAGCAGTGAACATTCCAGAAGGCGACAGGTGGATTCTGTTGTGTGTTGGTTTTGGATTGCCTCACAGCTCAGTGCCGCTCCTGTAAGTGGGCCTCATGTTCCCTATGGCCCGGAGAACACCCTTTTTATACACGGTCTGGTTAAATGATAATAAGACCCAGGGATTGCAAAGAGAATTCTTACTCTGTATACTGGCTATAGGTCTATGCCGGTGTTTATGCTCCTCACGTGCCCCCTCCCTCCCTACTTCATCTCACCCTACCAGCATAACCTATTCCTTTCTCCCTCATGTGTTTCACTATTCTATTCGCCTCATCCACTGCATGTGGTAGTGAGTTCCACATTCTAACCACTCTCTGACTAAAGTAATCTCTCCTGAATTCTCTATTGGATTTATTGGTGACTATCTTATATTTATGAGCCCTAGTTTTGGTCTCCCATCGGAACATAGGAACATAGGAGCAGGAGTAGGCCATTCAGCCCCTCGAGCCTGCTCCGCCATTTGATAAGATCATGGCTGATCTATCATCTAACTCCATACACCTGCCTTTGGCCCATATCCCTTAATACCAAGTGGAAACATCTTTTCTACATCTACCCTATCAAACCCTTACATAATTTTAAAGACCTCTATCAGGTCACCCCTCAGTCTTCTCTTTTCTAGAGAAAAGAGCCCCAGCCTGTTCAATCTTTCAGCTTACGATTTTAGTTAAACGATGGGAGAATATCAAAATATAACTAATAATGTGCACGTTTCTTATTCCCTTGACTCTGACTGGACGGAGCCCGGCATCATTCCCTTTCATGAAGGAATTGCCACTTTCCGAGATAACTCCTGCTAACTTTGAATCGGGCTACTTTATTTCAATTAATGAGTGTCATATCTCTTCAGCTTTAGACTATGTGAGTACAGAGGAAAGGCTCCGGCAGCAGACCCAAGCCCCGGGGTAAATACTAACAGAAGCCGCCTAAAACAATGGGACTACTGTAGTGTGAACAGTCAAGCAGTTTAATTACTCGTTCCTCAACAAACTGTTCCCAAGATACACGAATCCTGCTTTGCATTTCTATAGCATCTTTCACGACCTCAGGACATCCCAAAGCACTTTACAACTGATGAAGTACTTTTGAAGTGTAGTCACTGTTGTAATGTAGGAAACGCGGCAGCCAATTTGTTCACAGCAAGATCCCACAAACAGCAGTGTGATAAATGACCAGATCATCTGTTTTATAATGATGTTGGTTGAGGGATAAATATTGGTCAGGACACCGGGGAGAACCCCCCCTGCTCTTCTTCGAAATCGTGTTATGGGATCTTTTACGTCCTCCTGAGAGGGCAGACGGGGCCTCGGATTAACGTCTCATCCAAACGACAGCACCTCCGGCAGTGCGGCGCTCCCTCGGTACTGCCCTGGAGTGTTAGCCTAGATTTGAATGAACTTGTGTCTGTGGTGCACTGTAGCATATCGTTCTTATGTTACAAAGTGCCTCACATCCAATGAGTTGCTAATTCAGCTATTCCCCTCTTCCCCAGACTACCAGAAACTGCTACTTTAGTCTGTCTGTTCAAAGAAGCCTGTAAATATAACCAGTAAATGGAGACCGTGCACTGATGTGTTAAAGGCAGTCCACAAAACACCAGTAAAAATCTTCGAATCCCACATAATAAAAGTGGAATTTGGTTCTGCTCAGTCACTGTAAACCAGTAGCCCTGCTCACACTACTCCAGAGATTAGAGCTGTGTTATGACGATAACCGTATACTTTTCACTGCTCATCCTCTTCATCACCAAGACCGCCTACTTCCACCTCTGTAACATCGCCCGTCTCCAACACTGCCTCAGCCCGTCTGCTGCTGAAACCCTCATCCGTGCCTTCGTCACCTCCAGACTGGACTATTCCAATGCTCCCCTGGTCGGCCTCCCGGCTTCCACCCACCATAAACATCAGCTCATCCAAAACTCTGCCACCCGTATCCTATCCCACTCCACGTCCTGTTCACCCATCCCCCCTGTCCTTGGTGAACCTACATTGGCTCCTGGTCCCCCAACGCCTGGGATTTAAAGGCCTCTCCTCCACCAGCACGGACTCGACAGGCTGAATGGCCTCCTTCCATGCTGTAACCTTTCTATGATTCTATGATTCCTGGCCTTATCTCTGTAACCTCCTCCAGCCCTGCAGCCCTAGTGTAATGCCTTATCTGAAAGAAGTATTTAAGGACAACAGACTGTTTGCAATTGCTTGCTCCTATCATGTTTGGCCCATGTGATTAGTGCTAATCAGGACAGCAAAATAACGACAGTGGGTAATTCACATACAGCAACTAAAGATGCAATTACACCACAGCTACTGATCTCAGATGTACTCTGTATTAGCAGCTGGCAGTAGCTTGTTCATACGACACAGCTGAGAGTCAGATCGGCAGGAGAGAGCTCTGAATGTGTTGCTTGTACAGGCGCCCAGACCTCTGCTCCCAACGGTTACATTTTAAATACACTGGAAGTACAGGTAAGAGTATCCACACTCACAAACCATTTAAGTAAGCCCAGTCCAAGTTTATAAAATGTCCAGGAGAAAGGTGTATCTGGACTCAGAGCAGAGGTTCAACACGGAGTGACTCCTTGTTCTCGGTGATTTACATAGAATGTACAGCACAGAAACAGGCCATTCGGCCCAACTGGTCTATCCCAGTGTTTATGCTCCACACGAGCCTCCTCCCTCCCTACTTCATCTCACCCTATCAGCATATCCTTCTATTCCTTTCTCCCTCATGTGTTTATCCAGCTTCCCCTTAAATGTATCTACACTATTCACCTCAACTACTCCTTGTGGGAGTGAGTTCCACATTCTCACCACTCTCTGGGTAAAGAAGTTCCTCCTGAATTCCCTATTGGATTTATTAGTGATTATCTTATATTTATGGCCCCTAGTTCTGGTCTTCCCCACAAGTGGAAACATCATCTCCATCATAACCTTAAAGACCGCTATCAGGTCACCCCCTCAGAGAAAAGAGCCCCAGCCTGTTCAGCCTTTCCTGATAGTTATAACCTCTCAGTTCTGGTATCATCTTTGTGAATCTTTTTTGCACCTCCCCCAATTTATGAGACCTTGCTGTGTGCTAATTGGCTGTTGCATTTTCTACGACACTGATTGCACCTCGAATATAATTCACTGATTGTGAAGCTTTGTGCCGTCCTGCGGATGTGAGAGGCCCGATAGAAACACAAGTTCCTTCTTCTTTTACCCCCTAGCGATGGGGCGTCTCCAAATCTCAGAAAGTCGTGTACGGGCCAGCGACGACAAAATCAGCTCACGGTCGTGGCAAGACTTTGCTGTGGAGCAGTGCCCATCCCCCGAGAGGTTTCTCTACACCCCTCGTGGCAACTCTGCCACCTCAGTCACCCTGCACCCCGACATCGTGTGAGTCCACTCCCGACAGGGAACTTCACTCGACAGGACTGCAGTCTGTGGGGGGGGCGGGAACAGCCACCCAATTCACCCCACTTCCGGTTCCCCGTCCATACTGTTGACCTCGAGTGCCCAGCTCTTCAATTCATGCTCCTGCTGAGACTAGACCTGTGAGTCCCAGTTGTAACCTACCCAGCCCGGGGGGAACGGGGCAAGTTAGGGTCGGAGGCTCGTTTTATACCCCGCATGATTTTACACTCCAGTCCGGGTTAGGTTAAAATCAGGGCTAATAAGAAAATAAAGAAAGACTTGGATTTAACCTCACAACCTCAAAGTGTCGCAAAGCACTTTACGAAGTTTAGTCACTGTTGTAATGTAGGAAACACGGCAGCCAATTTGCACACAGCAAGATCCCAGAAATAGCAATGTGATAATTGGTGTTGGTTGAGGGATAAATATTGGCCGGGACATCAGGGAGAACGTCCATGCTCCTCTTCAAATAGTGGCCAAGGGATCTTTTACGTTTACCCAAAAGAGCAGACAGGGCCTTGGTTTGACATCGCATCCGAAAGATGGCACCTCCGACAGTGCAGGGCTCCCACGGTACTCACCCTCCGACAGTGCAGCGCTCCCTCGGTACTGACCCTCCGACAGTGCAGCGCTCCCTCGGTACTGACCCTCCGACAGTGCAGCGCTCCCTCAGTACTGACCCTCCGACAGTGCAGCGCTCCCTCAGTACTGACCCTCCAACAGTGCAGCGCTCCCTCAGTACTGACCCTCCGACAGTGCAGCGCTCCCTCAGTACTGACCCTCCGACAGTGCAGCGCTCCCTCAGTACTGACCCTCCGACAGTGCAGTGCTCCCACAGTACTGACCCTCTGACAGTGCAGCGCTCCCTCAGTACTGACCCTCCGACAGTGCAGCACTCCCTCAGTACTGACCCTCCGACAGTGCAGCGCTCCCTCAGTACTGACCCTCCGACAGTGCAGCACTCCCTCAGTACTGACCCTCCGACAGTGCAGCACTCCCTCAGTACTGACCCTCCGACAGTGCAGCACTCCCTCAGTACTGACCCTCCGACAGTGCAGCACTCCCTCAGTACTGACCCTCCGACAGTGCAGCACTCCCTCAGTAATGACCCTCCGACAGTGCAGCACTCCCTCAGTACTGACCCTCCGACAGTGCAGCACTCCCTCAGTACTGACCCTCCGACAGTGCAGCGCTCCCTCAGTACTGACCCTCCGACAGTGCAGGTCTCCCTCAGTACTGACCCTCTGACAGTGCAGCGCTCCCTCAGTACTGACCCTCCGACAGTGCAGGGCTCCCTCAGTACTGACCCTCCGACAGTGCAGCGCTCCCTCAGTACTGACCCTCCGACAGTGCAGCGCTCCCTCAGTACTGACCCTCCGACAGTGCAGCGCTCCCTCAGTACTGACCCTCTGACAGTGCAGCGCTCCCTCAGTACTGACCCTCCGACAGTGCAGCGCTCCCTCAGTACTGACCCTCCGACAGTGCAGCGCTCCCTCAGTACTGACCCTCTGACAGTGCAGCGCTCCCTCAGTACTGACCCTCCGACAGTGCAGCGCTCCCTCAGTACTGACCCTCCGACAGTGGAGCGCTCCCTCAGTACTGACCCTCCGACAGTGCAGCGCTCCCTCAGTACTGACCCTCCGACAGTGCAGCACTCCCTCAGTACTGACCCTCCGACAGTGCAGCGCTCCCTCAGTACTGACCCTCCGACAGTGCAGCGCTCCCTCAGTACTGACCCTCCGACAGTGCAGCGCTCCCTCAGTACTGACCCTCCGACAGTGCAGCGCTCCCTCAGTACTGACCCTCCGACAGTGCAGCGCTCCCTCAGTACTGACCCTCCGACAGTGCAGCGCTCCCTCAGTACTGACCCTCCGACAGTGCAGCGCTCCCTCAGTACTGACCCTCCGACAGTGCAGCGCTCCCTCAGTACTGACCCTCCGACAGTGCAGCGCTCCCTCAGTACTGACCCTCCGACAGTGCAGCGCTCCCTCAGTACTGACCCTCCGACAGTGCAGCGCTCCCTCAGTACTGACCCTCCGACAGTGCAGCGCTCCCTCAGTACTGACCCTCCGACAGTGCAGCGCTCCCTCAGTACTGACCCTCCGACAGTGCAGCGCTCCCTCAGTACTGACCCTCCGACAGTGCAGCGCTCCCTCAGTACTGACCCTCCGACAGTGCAGCGCTCCCTCAGTACTGACCCTCCGACAGTGCAGCGCTCCCTCAGTACTGACCCTCCGACAGTGCAGCGCTCCCTCAGTACTGACCCTCCGACAGTGCAGCGCTCCCTCAGTACTGACCCTCCGACAGTGCAGCGCTCCCTCAGTACTGACCCTCCGACAGTGCAGCGCTCCCTCAGTACTGACCCTCCGACAGTGCAGCGCTCCCTCAGTACTGCACCGGGAGTGTGAGCCTGGATTATGTGCTCAGTTTCTGGAGTGGGATGTGAACCCATGACCTTTCTGACCCAGAGGCGAGGGAGCTACCCACTGGGTTATGGCTGACACCTTTCACAGCTTATAACGGTGAGGTGGAAGTTCGGGCTGTCCCACTGGCACCAGTAATATCGTAAAAAGAGAAGATAAAAGGAAGTTTATCATTCTGTCCCGTTTCCTGTGATTGGAGTATCTCAGTCTCTCCTCACTCACTCCGCCAGTCAGACTCACTCCCTGGTTCACCAGCACCACCCAATGGAGATCACCAATAATTACATCCAGGAATCTTCGTGGAAAAACATGAAATGAAGGACTTTAAGCCGTCCACTCTGGTTTTGCCGCAGATTGTATAGATCTTTTGCTTTTTAACCAAAGATTTCCATGGAGACGGATTGGTTGTGATGCTCAAATCAATCTCCAGTCACCAAACTGTAATCAGACAAAATTTGACCCCGAGCCACTTAAGGAGATATTAGGACAGGTGACCAAAAGCTTGGTCAAAGAGGGAGGCCTTAAGGAACATCTTAAAGGAGGAGAGAGAGGCGGAGAGGTTTAGGGAGGAAATTCCAGAGCTTAGGGCCCAGGCAGCTGAAGGCACGGCCGCCAATGGTGGAGCGACGGAAATCGGGGATGCACGAAAGGCCAGAATTGGAGGAGCGCAGAGATCTCGGAGGGTTGTAGGGCTGGAGGAGGTTACAGAGATAGGGAGAGGGGGCGAGGGCCATGGAGGGATTTGAACACAAATATCCATTCTGTCTGAATTCACCAATCACTTTTTGTTGCAAAGAAGAATTTCAGTTTAATGTAGAAATGACGGGGTGAACCCGAGGACTGAGTGTGGGCGAATTGAAAGCTTCACTCACGGGACTGCAGGCGCAATGTTCTCTACATTAAGTTTTAATCGGGCGGACGGACTTGTGTCCCTAAATCCCGTTCATTGCTCCTGTTCAGCAGCCCTCCCAAATACACGACACAGATTGATTACTAAACAAAGTATGATTTTGAATATTAGACTGATGCATGGACTGATAAAATATATTTTCATGTAAAATCTATCGGTGATAATTATGGGGAAATGCTGAACATGTTCCTCTGTCTCTAATTTTAACAGAGGCACTAAAATCTTTACAAATATCGAGCAAAGTCACACAAACACACTGAGCATTCGATGAACATTAGCCCTGACAGTAATTTCGAGACGGGAAGTTCGGGGTTGTTTTTCGATCAGTGATGCTGCCGAATGCTGAGGATTGTGACCTGCTGATAGAATGTGGATGATTAACAGTGAAGAGCCCAGTGCGTGCACCAGTAAACAAAGGACTTGCATTTATTTAGCACCTTTCACATCCTCAGCCAAAGGAGTACTTTTGAAGTGTAGACACTGTTGTCCGTAGGGAAATGTGGCAGCCAAACTGCGCACAGCAAGATCCCACAAACAGCACTGTGATAATTGCCTGTACTTGGAGTGAACTGTACCCAGACTGACCCTGTACCTGGAGCGACCTGTACCCGGAGTGACCTGTACCTGGACTGACCCTGTACCCGGAGTGATCTGTACCCAGACTGACCCTGTACCTGGAGTGATCTGTAACTGGACTGACCCTGTACCTGGAGTGACCCTGTACCTGGAGTGACCTGTACCTGGACTGACCCTGTACCCGGACTGACCCTGTACCCGGAGTGACCCTGTACCTGGAGCGACCTGTACCCGGACTGACCCTGTACCCAGAGTGACCCTGTACCCGGAGCGACCTGTACCCGGACTGACCCTGTACCCGGAGTGACCCTGTACCCGGAGTGACCTGTACCCGGAGTGACCTGTACCCGGAGCGACCTGTACCTGGACTGACCCTGTACCCGGAGTGAACTGTACCCGGAGTGAACTGTACCCGGAGTGACCCTGTACCCGGACTGACCCTGTACCCGGAGTGAACTGTACCTGGAGTGACCTGTACCTGGACTGACCCTGTACCCGGACTGACCCTGTACCTGGAGTGATCTGTACCCGGACTGACCCTGTACTCGGAGTGACCCTGTACCTGGACTGACCCTGTACCCGGAGTGACCCTGTACCTGGACTGACCCTGAACCCGGACTGACCCTGTACCCGGAGTGATCTGTACCTGGACTGACCCTGTACCCGGAGTGACCCTGTACCTGGACTGACCTGTACCTGGAGTGATCTGTACCCGGACTGACCCTGTACCCGGAGTGACCCTGTACCTGGACTGACCCTGTACCCGGAGTGACCCTGTACCTGGACTGACCCTGTACCCGGACTGACCCTGTACCCGGAGTGATCTGTACCTGGACTGACCCTGTACCCGGACTGACCCTGTACCCAGAGTGAACTGTACCTGGACTGACCCTGTACCCGGAGTAAACTGTACCTGGACTGACCCTGTACCTGGACTGACCCTGTACCTGGACTGACCCTGTACCCGGAGTGAACTGTACCCGGAGTGACCCTGTACCCGGAGTGAACTGTACCCGGAGTGACCCTGTACCCGGAGTGAACTGTACCCGGAGTGAACTGTACCCGGAGTGAACTGTACCTGGACTGACCCTGTATCCAGACTGACCCTGTACCTAGAGTGACCTGTACCTGGACTGACCCTGTACCCAGACTGACCTGTATCTGGATTGACCCTGTACCTGGACTAACCCTGTGCACAGAGTGATCCTGTACCTGGACTGACCTGTACCTGGACAGACCCTGTATCTGGACTGACCCTGTACCTGGAGTGATCTGTACCTGGAGTGACCTGTACCCGGAGTGACCTGTACCTGGACTGACCCTGTACCTGGAGTGATCTGTACCCGGAGTGACCTTGTACCTGGACTGACCCTGTACCTGGACTGACCCTGTACCTGGAGTGATCTGTACCCGGAGTGACCTGTACCCGGAGTGATCTGTACCCGGAGTGATCTGTACCCGGAGTGACCCTGTACCCGGAGTGACCCTGTACCCGGAGCAACCTGTACCCGGAGTGACCCTGTACCCGGACTGACCTGTACCCGGAGTGACCTGTACCCGGAGTGACCCTGTACCCGGAGTGATCTGTACCCGGAGTGATCTGTACCCGGAGTGATCTGTACCCAGAGTGACCAGTACCCGGAGTGACCCTGTACCTGGAGTGATCTGTACCAGGAGTGACCTGTACCCGGAGTGACCCTGTACTCGGAGTGACCCTGTACCCGGAGTGATCTGTACCTGGAGTGACCTGTACCCGGAGTGACCCTGTACCCGGACTGACCTGTACCCGGAGTGACCCTGTACCATTACTGCTGTAAAACCTGTGACCACTCTCCCGTTGACAGTCTGATTTTCTTCACAGGGTCGACCGGGCCCCCCCGGAGTTCAGGGGCCTCAGGGTCCGCCCGGGCCTGGTGGACGTCAAGGTGTTTCCGGACTTAAGGGATGGAAAGGCGACAGAGGCACAGCGGGATTGATTGGACATATCGGAGACAAGGTGCGTACAACACAATCATTTAAACTGATCGATAAAACCAACAATGAATGGCCCAATATCTCGGGGTGGATCCCAGTGATGTCAGTGCATCGATAAAATATACATTTTCATTCATTAATGGAACTAACTCAATATCGTGTTTCTGACGAGTCCAAATTGCCCACTGGGTCTTAAGTAATAGAATTGAGATTCAGTCGTGGCTACAAGAGAGTGGGGCAAAGGGGTCTTCCTTTGGTGATAGGTTCAATCACCGTGTTGGTAGATACTTGAAGCCACTAACCAATCCTTGGAATAATTGTCACCAGTTTTGAGTTCACCCACCTTGGGAACATCGGAATTGCTGGATGAGAAATGACCATGGTCCATCTCGTTCACCGTCCACCATCCTGGTAATCTCTCCGTACAACGATAATGGAGTTATTGACTAATCACTGCAGTCAATCTCCATCAGTGAGCCTCCAACAGACCCAGACATGAGGCGAGGAAAACCCCCAGTGGTGGAGAGCTTTGGGAACCAGAGGCCCAAAGTCACGTTCCTCCAATACCATATGTTGCGTCTCAAATAATTCGTATCCTGGATCCCAAAATATTACTTATCTTAAGAAATCTATCTAATTCGCCAAGGCCTGTAGAGACCTGCGACTGTCAGAAATATCACCACCCTTTTTCCCCTGTGATATGTTTAGGGTAAATTTGTGAGGCCGGGTTTTCGGTTCCCAGCCTCACTTGACGAGTGGTCGATTGGAGAATCGGGTGCAGAGGTCAACAGGTCTGATTTTATGGTCATTAAAATTAATCACTGGGAAATTGGGGGAACAACGATCTCCCCAACTCATTGCATTCACCCCATTAACCCTTCGAGTGAATTGAACCTGAAATCCCAGGGCCCTGCTCTTCCTGCACAGCAGATTCACTGTCCACCCAAATCTGGGAAGGACCCGATCACAGGTGGGCGTTTTGCTCTTCAGCTCATCGGAGGGGCACATCGGGATTGACAATCTCATCTCGCCAACAGTTTGGACCCCTCCCTGAGACCCCACTGGGACTCGCGCCAAGTCTCAGCCGGCATGGGATACCCTGAGACTGGGCAGAATTCCCAGAGTAGCCCAGCTACTTCTCCCAGATATGCCCCACTTTGAGATCAGGAGGGGCAGGTAGAACATTCCCCCTCACTGACTCCCCACCGCCCCCCCCCACCCCCCCCGAAAAACCGTGTCGGAATTCAGCTGGCCTTATTCAAAGAGTTAAATTCCGATAATGTGGGTTCCTGCCCCTTTGGTCATTCACACCGTTTCTCCAGGATTCCACCGATGATCCGTCGAAAGTACAGCGGGAGTTCAGGAGAACCGTCGCGGAGATTACCAGTTCCCGTCTTTAGTCCTCAGTAACCACCTCCCGTTTACCAGCCTCTCGCCCACTCTTAGTGAGGCAGCACCATCTATCACTGGGTAGCACTCCCGATTGGCAAGACTTGTGTGTGGGGAGTGAGCATCAGGAATTTGGGCAGGGAAGGTCATTAATGGAGAACCGATCTGTAACCCGTGCCCCCGATGCAGTAATTCCACCGTCCTGTGCCCCCGATGCAGTAATCCCACCGTCCCGTGCCCCCGATGCAGTAATCCCACCGTCCTGTACCCCCGATGCAGTAATCCCACCGTCCCGTGCCCCCGATGCAGTAATCCCACCATCCCGTGCCCCCGATGCAGTAATTCCACCGTCCTGTGCCCCCGATGCAGTAATCCCACCATCCCGTGCCCCCGATGCAGTAATCCCACCGTCCCGTGCCCCCGATGCAGTAATCCCACCATCCCGTGCCCCCGATGCAGTAATCCCACCGTCCTGTGCCCCTGATGCAGTAATCCCACCATCCCGTGCCCCCGATGCAGTAATCCCACCATCCCGTGCCCCCGATGCAGTAATTCCACCGTCCTGTGCCCCCGATGCAGTAATCCCACCGTCCTGTACCCCCGATGCAGTAATCCCACCATCCCGTGCCCCCGATGCAGTAATTCCACCATCCTGTGCCCCCGATGCAGTAATCCCACCGTCCTGTACCCCCGATGCAGTAATTCCACCATCCTGTGCCCCCGATGCAGTAATCCCACCATCCCGTGCCCCCGATGCAGTAATTCCACCGTCCCGTGCCCCCGATGCAGTAATTCCACCATCCTGTGCCCCCGATGCAGTAATTCCACCGTCCCGTGCCCCCGATGCAGTAATCCCACCATCCTGTACCCCCGATGCAGTAATTCCACCGTCCCGTGCCCCCGATGGGGAGCCGCACGGCTGGGATGGCAGGTCAGAGATTTGGTTCGTCTCCCAGCTCCGGCCGGTCTCCGAGAGTCCCGACAATCCCAGGTACACATTCCACGTGTGGCGTTCCAAACCGGGAGCGTGCGTTTGTAAAGTCCACCATTAAAACTGCGCTGGTAAGGGGGCCTGTAAGTTTTAACATGAGGTGTGACTTTCATTGACTTGTTTGCTGACCCGATTTATTCGTTGCTGTTTTTTGAATCAGGGTCCGATGGGGGTCCCGGGATTTGCAGGGAACGATGGGATACCGGTAAGTACACAGCCTGAATTAAAAGGGTGGATTCTGTCCATACAACCAGTCTGCTGGCAAATACCCTACGGAATCTCTTTATCATTTCAAAGACCTCGATCAGATCTCCACTCAACCTCCTAAACTCAAGGAAATACAAACCAAGTCTATGCAATCTGTCCTCATAATTTAACCCTCTAAGCCCTGGTATCATTCTAGAGATTCCCCCGCCAGAGGAAATAGTTTCTCTGTATCTAGTCTAACGGGAAACTATGTGATTGCTTGTTTCAGGGATTCCTGGGATGGTGATTCCATAACAGACAGTAACCGATAGGAACAGGAGGAGGCCATTCAGCCCCTCGAGCCTGTTCTGTCATTCAATTAGATCATGGCTGATCTGTATCTTAACTCCATTTACCCGCCTTGGTTCCCTAACCCTTAATCCCCTCACCCAACAAAATCCATCAATCTCAGTTTTGAAATTTTCAATTGACCCCCCGCCTCAACAGCTTTTTGGGGGAGAGAGTTCCAGATTTCCACTCCCCTTTGTGTGAAGAAGTGCTTCCTGACATCACCCCTGAACGGCCGAGCTCTAATTTTAAGGTTCTGCCCCCTTGTTCTGGACTCTCCCACCAGAGGAAATAGTTTCTCTCTATCTACCCTATCAAATCCTTTAATCATCTCAAACACCTCGATTAGATCACCCCTTAATCTTCTATACTCGAGGGAATACAAGCCTAGTCTGTGCAACCTGTCCTCATAATTTAACCCTTTTAGCCCCGGTATCATTCTGGTGAATCTGCGCTGCACCCCCTCCAAGGCCAGTATATCCTCCCTGAGGTGCGGTGCCCAGAACTGAACCCAGTCTCCAGATGTGGTCTGAGCAGAGCTTTATATAAACTGTAACTGGATTTAAATGAAAGGAGATAGTTCTTTTAATGATTTGATGTTAGTTTCTAGAATTTATCATTCAGAACGAACAGTAGAACTGCCCTCTGTTAGATGGCTGAATGCTCTTGTGATGACATAATGATGTGGACTTAAATATAGGGGGCGTGATTAAGAAGTTTGCAGATGATCCAATAATTGTCCGTGTGGTTGATAGTGAGGAGGAAAGCTGTAGACTGCAGGAAGATATCAATGGACTGGTCAGGTGGACAGAACAGTGACAAATGGAATTCAATCCAGAGAAGTGTGAGGTAATGCATTTGGGGAGAGCAAACAAGGCAAGGGAATACACAATAAATGGGAGGATACTGAGAGGTGTAGAGGAAGTGAGGGACCTTGGAGTGCATGTCCACAGATCCCTGAAGGTAGCAGGACAGGTAGATAAGGTGGTTAAGAAGGCATACGGGATACTTTCCTTTATTAGCCGAGGCATAGAATATAAGAGCAGGGAGGTTATGCTGGAACTGTATAAAACATTGGTTAGGCCACAGCTTGAGTACTGTGTACAGTTCTGGTCACCACATTACAGGAAAGATGTGATTGCACTAGAGAGGGTGCAGAGGAGATTTACGAGGATGTTGCCAGGACTGGAGAATTTTAGCTATGAGGAAAGATTGGATAGGCTGGGGTTGTTTTCTTTGGAACAGAGGAGGCTGAGGGGAGATTTAATTGAGGTGCATAAAATTATGAGAGGCCCAGATACAGTAGATAGGAAGGACCTATTTCCATTAGCAGAGAGGTCAATAACCAGGGGGCATAGATTTAAAGTAATTGGTAGAAGGATTAGAGGGGAGCTGAGGAAAAATATTTTCACCCAGAGGTAGGTGGGTGTCTGGAACTCACTGCCTGAGAGGGTGGGAGAGGCAGAAACCCTCATCGCATTTAAAAAGTACCTGGATGTGCACCTGAAGTGCCGAAACCTACAGGGCTACGGACCAAGTGCTGGAAATTGGGATGAGACTGGGTGGCTCATTTTTGGCCGGCACGGACACAATGGGCCGAATGGTCTCCCTCTGTGCTGTAAATTTTCTATGATTCTATGATTCTATGACACTGTCTCTGTTGTAGGGTCATCCAGGACAACCTGGCCCAAGGGGACCTCCTGGACATGATGGATGCAACGGGACGATAGGAGATGCTGGTGAAATGGGACAACCTGGGCACCCCGCGTTTTTGGGCTTCCCTGTAAGTAAATGTTACTGAAACATATCACAAGCAGGGTGAGTGCACACAACATTATCAGAACTGGCAAAGTCAGCTTTGGCCAAATGGAGCTGTGCACTCGCTACATCGAAAGTTTAATTTTTCTCTATTTGCGTTCCAATTCTAAGACAAAAGCAAAGAAACATTGAGAGGAAATTTTGCTATTTAAACATTTCCCATTCAATTTTCCTATGTCAACTGTCACGGTGCAGTTGCAAACTCTGGCCACTAAGTGGCTCCATCGGTCAAATTTATGAAGTCTTCCCCCAACTCCATTGCCATCTTCTTTATCTCAACTGACCCTGGGCAACTCCTTATATATCTAGGTGTTGTAAAGAGTTAAAAAATTGGGCAAGAAAAGAGAATTTTTGTTCCAGTTTTAGAATTTATGAGGAATATATGTGAGGGAGACATCAAGTGAAATTCACCGAGGCTCCTTCACAAAGATTCATTCGATGGAGATGTGGGTCCCAGAATTGACCCTGTAATATTGAGGGTCCTGCTTGAAACCTGCAGTCCTGCTGAGTGAGGGCCTGTGAAGGGAGTGCAGCGTCTCTAAATCTATCCTCACATTCTCATGGTTTCCGTTCTATTAATGTTAAAATACCAAAACCCAGAGTTTTCTTCCTGCATTTTTACACAATGCATAACAACAACAAAAATTCTGACCTGCTGATGTTTTTATTCTTCGTTCTGTACGCAGGGAGTTCCGGGCCGGAAGGGACAGAAGGGGGAGCCTTTTTTAGTTACAGTCGACGTGAGGAGATTTAGGGTAAGTTTCATGTAGCTCTACAAACACCACATATTTCAAGCAGTGCGTGACACAGTACGTAACCCGCATGTGATGTCTCCTTATGGTAAATTTCCTCACCTTTTACTCCTGATTAACGGGTGTAAAGTGGGTGCAGCTGATCGGAAAAACGGGGCATAGGTCTGTGACGCCAGGTTTATGTGGGTGCGATAGTGCACTGGTTTGAGTTACTGGACTAGTAATCCAGAGAACGTGAGTTTCTAGAAGTTTGAGAATTTGAATTCAGTTTAAGAAATCTGGAAATAAAAAGCTGGTCTCCAGTAAAAGTGACCGTGAAGCTGTCGGATTGTTGTAAAAACCCAACTGGGGTTTATTAATGTCCTTTAGGGAAGGAAACCTGCCGTCCTTACCCGGTCTGGGCCGATATGTGACTCCAGTCCCACACCAACATGGTTGACTCTTAACTGCCCTCTGAAGTGGCGCAGCAAATCACTGAGTTGTATCACTTTCTCAGGGCAACTGTTCTCAATCTCCTACACTTAATCTTGTATCGATGCCCCCTCGTTCTAGACCCTTCAACTGCTGGAAACACTCTGCTTCTATTCACCTCATCCCACCCTTTCATAACTTTAAACACTTCTATCGTAACCTGCGAAGTGCTATCAAGAAAAGACCCAACTTTTCAAGTCTTTCTTTGTATTTGTATTTCCTTAGACTAGGCAGCGTCCTCGTGAATCCGCAGTGTGCCCTCTCTTAAACCTCAATATCCTTCCTATGGTGTGGAGCCCAATATTACACACAGTGCTCCGACTGAGGTCTTATTAAGATTTTATAAAAGCTCGTCATTACCTCTTGAAATTTATTTTCTATACCTCTTGTGATAAAACCTAGAATTCCATTAGCTTTTTTTTTACAGCCTGATCACCCTGAGATGCTGCTTTTAATGTCCTGTGAACCTGTCTCCCCCACACTGCAAGCCTACTCCCATTCACACTATCATTGCTACTGGTAAATGCAACGCCTCACACTGACATTGAATTCCATCGGCCACTTTATAACCCCATTCCCCATCTTATCAATATCCCTTTGCAGTTTCCTTTGGTCTTTCAAAGAATTAACTAGACCTCCCATTTTTGGTATCATCTGCAAATTTAACACCACTCCCTCTGGGCCTATATCCAAATCATTGATCCACACAGTGAAGAGAAGTAGCTCCAGAACTGAACCCTGTGGGACACCACGACCCACTTCCACCCACCCTGAGAAACTGCCTGTAACTAATACTCACTGATGACAAGAAGTCAAGGCAAGGGGTTTAGTGAGGGAATTCGCGGAGTGCAGGGACGTGACGACTGAAGGTTCCGGCATTGATGGAGTGCATTGGAGGGGGGTGGGGAGGCAGACAGTGGGCGGAGTTGTGAGAGCTGGGACACAGGACTGAAGAAGATTTCAGGGGTGGGAGGAAGCAAAGCCATAGAGGGATGGGCAATAGAGGGTTTTCACTCGATGAGCTAGAAGGTGAGAAGCCAGTTGGGGATTGGTGGAGACCAGGGTGCTAGACATGTGGCGGAGAATGTGAGGGGCAGAGATCTTGGGGCTTGACCGCAGGGAGGGAGTGGTGGTGCGGGTTGAGGTGGTCTGACGGTGGATGTGCTAAGTGTGTAGGAAACCTAAGCCCTGCGATTCGTTAGTGCACTGAGCTGCTCACCACGCTGCAGTTAACAGTGAGCGCCTGATCTCAGCTGGGCCATCAAGAGTACTGGCTTCCCAGAGTCAGGCTCAACGAGGCACAGGGTAAATTAATTCACAACACTTTTATACTCCATGCACCTCACTGCCCTAGGGCTGTGATTTATAAGGGTACAAGATGGAGGCCTGAGTACAAATTGACTTCTCATCCTTCCTCTGGGAAACGGTGAGGAGAAAAGGAAAGGGAAAGATGGGAGAAACCTCACCTGGAAATGGAGAAGGGAGAGAGAAACTTCACCTGGAAATGGAGAAGGGAGAGAGAAACCTCACCTGGAAATGGAGAAGGGAGAGAGAAACCTCACCTGGAAATGGAGAAGGGAGAGAGAAACCTCACCTGGAAATGGAGAAGGGAGAGAGAAACTTCACCTGGAAATGGGGAAGGGAGAGAGAAACTTCACCTGGAAATGGAGAAGGGAGAGAGAAACCTCACCTGGAAATGGAGAAGGGAGAGAGAAACCTCACCTGGAAATGGAGAAGGGAGAGAGAAACTTCACCTGGAAATGGGGAAGGGAGAGAGAAACTTCACCTGGAAATGGAGAAGGGAGAGAGAAACCTCACCTGGAAATGGAGAAGGGAGAGAGAAACTTCACCTGGAAATGGAGAAGGGAGAGAGAAACTTCACCTGGAAATGGGGAAGGGAGAGAGAAACTTCACCTGGAAAAGGGGAAGGGAGAGAGAAACTTCACCTGGAAATGGGGAAGGGAGAGAGAAACTTCACCTGGAAATGGAGAAGGGAGAGAGAAACTTCACCTGGAAATGGAGAAGGGAGAGAGAAACTTCACCTGGAAATGGAGAAGGGAGAGAGAAACTTCACCTGGAAATGGGGAAGGGAGAGAGAAACTTCACCTGGAAATGGGGAAGGGAGAGAGAAACTTCACCTGGAAAAGGGGAAGGGAGAGAGAAACTTCACCTGGAAATGGAGAAGGGAGAGAGAAACCTCACCTGGAAATGGAGAAGGGAGAGAGAAACCTCACCTGGAAATGGGGAAGAGAGAGAGAAACCTCACCTGGAAATGGGGAAGGGAGAGAGAAACCTCACCTGGAAATGGAGAAGGTAGAGAGAAACTTCACCTGGAAAAGGGGAAGGGAGAGAGAAACCTCACCTGGAAATGGGGAAGGGAGAGAGGAACTTCACCTGGAAATGGGGAAGGGAGAGAGAAATGAAAACAAATGTGATTCTATTCTAACAGCATGTTGTTCTCTTTCTGTTTCCAGGGTAACCCCGGTCTCCCAGGGGCTCCTGGTTTCCCAGTAAGTGTTTGGATTTTGGGGGAGTGGGCGGAGAAGGGGGTATTCTCAGAATTCCTGAATCAGGTGGGGAGCCTCAGCAGCCGGGAGCAGAAGTGCTGCCTGTGATCGTCCATCCAAATCAGCAGAAAATCGTGGGCAACTCACGTCCGAAGCTCCAATGACTGAGACTCCTCCACCTGAAACATGAAGTCTGAACAATGTCTCCCTCAATCTGGGTTGTGTTTGTGATAATGATCTGGAATTTACGCTGGATATTGTTACTCCTCCTCTCGAGCAAACATCCAACACACCCGTCTGAGGCAACATACGCTGGTTAAATATTCTGTTCCTCTAAAATAATGAATGCTATTTTTGTGTCAGCCGTGGCTCAGTGGGCAGCTCTCTCGCCTCTGAGTCAGAAGGTCATGGGTTTGAGACCCACTCCAAGAGACTTGAGCCCACAATCCAGGCTGACACTCCCAGAGTGAGCACTGTACTGTCGGAGGGGCAGTGCTGAGGGAGCGCTGCACTGTCGGAGGGGCAGTGCTGAGGGAGCGCTGCACTGTCGGAGGGTCAGTACTGAGGGAGCGCTGCACTGTCGGAGGGTCAGTACTGAGGGAGCGCTGCACTGTCGGAGGGGCAGTGCTGAGGGAGCGCTGCACTGTCGGAGGGGCAGTGCTGAGGGAGCGCTGCACTGTTGGAGGGTCAGTACTGAGGGAGCGCTGCACTGTCGGAGGGTCAGTACTGAGGGAGCGCTGCACTGTCGGAGGGTCAGTACTGAGGGAGTGCTGCACTGTCGGAGGGTCAGTACTGAGAGAGCGCTGCACTGTCGGAGGGTCAGTACTGAGGGAGTGCCGCACAGTTAGAGGTGCCATCTTTTGGATGAGCCGTTAAACCGAGGCCCCGTCTGCCCTCTCAGGTGGACGTAAAAGATCCCAAGGCCACTATTTGGAGGAAGAGCAGGAGGAGTTCCCCCTGTTGTCTTGGACAATATTTATCCTTCAACCAACACCACTGAGAAACAGATTATCTGGCCATCATCCCATTGCTGTTTGTGGGATCTTGCTGTGCACAAATTGGCTGTCGCATTATAACAGTGACTACACTTTAAAAGTACTTCATTGGCTGTAAAGCGCTTTGGGACGTCCTGAGGTTGTGATAGATGCTATATAAATGCACGTTCTTTCTTTTGCAGGGTACAACAGGTCTCCCCGGTCACATGGGTTCCAGGGGTCCTCCGGGAATATTAGGACCACAAGTAGGTATAAGTATTGGGAATCGTCCCGTTCAGAGCACCAACCCTTCCTGTGTGATTTCTGTGCTTGTGTTTTGTGGCTCTATTACTTGTTCCGATTCTCACTTGGTTCAAACTTTCCCCCCACAGGGCCGGCCTGGACCACCAGGTCCTCCAGGACCGAAGGTATGAATTCAACACTCCATATGGGCTGCTTTTAGAAATAGTGCCAATGAAATAATCTGTCCCATTACTTCATTTCCCTTCATCGTCACTGGGTCACAGTCCTGGAATTTTCCTGCCAATCACCCATGATGTGAGCATTTGTCATCATCACATTCATCCAAGGAGAAGGTCAACAGGGCAGCTGGAGAAGGACAATCAATGGGGCCCGACCCCAGCGTCATCCAGATCCGAGAACAAGGAGAAGGTTCACCACCACCATCATCATCATCTCCTGGCAACCAGGGATGGGCAATCAATGCGGCCTCACCAGTGTCGCTCACATCCCAAGAACAAATTTTTAAAAATGTTCATTTAAGTGTTTCATTCTCTTTCTAAGCTGTTGTATCTTTGCCTGTTCAAAGGCAGATGTGCCTTGATCTCCAACATCTGGAGTTGCCTCTGTTGTTCTGAGTGAGACTAAAGAGGTAATTCCGTTGCCAGCGGGGACCCACGCTCGATAAGAGTGCGGGTTGGAGATACATTTAAAATTCTAACAGGACTAGACAGACTGGATGCAGGGAGGATGTTCCCGATGGCTGGGGAGTCCAGAACCAGGGGTCACAGTCTCAGGATACGGGGGTATGCCATTTAGAACCGAGATGAGGAGAAATTTCTTCACTCAGAGGGTGGTGAACCTGTGGAATTCTCTACCACAGAAGGCTGTGGAGGCCAAGTCATTAGATGTATTCAAGAAGGAGATAGATATATTTCTTAATGCTAAAGGGAGCAAGGGATATGGGGAAAAAGCGGGAACACGGTACTGAGTTAGACGATCAGCCATGATCATTTTGAATGGCGGAGCAGGCCCGAAGGGCCGAATGGCCTACTCTTGCTCCTATTTTCTATGATTCTATAATCTAGGGCCGAGTTTGTGGCCTGCGCACCCTCCTGGTGAGTAAAAGTAACGCAGGGCTCTGATAATCTGAGGACAATTTGCAACAAGACCAGTAAAAAGAAATAAAAACAGCGAAGGCTGGACATATCTCAGTGCATGTGAGGGTTGTTAGCCTTTTGAGAGCAAACCCTTCACCAAAATATCAACCCACCCTTTTCTTTTATAGATACTGTTAGACCTGGAGGCCATTTAGCCCATGGTTCCTGTGCTAGTGTCAGCTCCCCAATGAGAACAGCTGTCTCTAATCCCATTTCCCTGCCCTTTCCCCAAATCCTTTTACATTCTTGCATTTCAAATATTTCTCCAATTTCTCTTTAAATGAGGTTACAGTCTCTGCCTCAATCGCCCCTTGTGGTAAAACATTCCCTGTTCCAATAACTCTCTGTGTGAAAAGATTCCTTCTAACCTCCCCTTCGTTCTTCCAGTAATAATCCTCAGTCCATTTGTCCTTATTACTGACCAGTAGAAACAATCGTTCACTATTTACCCTCTCAAAACCTTTCAGAATTTTGAAAATGTCTGTTAAAATCTCACACCCAGTGAAAAAGCTTCAATTTCTGGAGCCTCTCTTCATAACTATTCATCTCCAGCAATTTTTTTTCCCAGTAAACAGACACCTTGCTCCAGAACTGGAAGAAAATCAAAAACCGCTGAGGACTTGTAGAATCATACAGCACAGGACGAGGCCATTCGGCCCATCGTGCCTGTGCTGGCTCTTTGAAAGAGCTGTCCAATTAGTCCCACTCCCCCCTGCTCTTTCCCCATAGCCCTTTTGAAAGTTATTATTGAATCTGCTTCCACCACCCTTTCAGGCAGCGCATTCCAGATCATCACAACTCGCTGCGTTAAAAAATTTCTCCTCATCTCCCCTCTGGTTCTTTTGCCAATTACCTTAAATCTGTTTCCTCTGGTTACCAACACTTCCGTCACTGGAAACAGTTTCTCCTTATTAATTCTATCAAAACCTTTCATGATTTTGAACACCTCTTTTAAATCTCCCCTTAACCTTCCCTGTTCTAAGGAGAACAATCCCAGCTTCTCCAGACTCTCCAGTCCCTCATCCCTGGAACCATTCTGGTAAATCTCCTCTGCACCCTCTCCAAGGCCTTCACATCCTTCCTAAAGTGTGGTGCCCAGAATTGGACACAATACTCCAGCTGAGGCCTTTAAGTAACAAACAAACGAGAGCCTAATTTGCAAAGGCGCAGAGAATTATGGACCGAGCCTTCGCCGTTTCCGATATCCTCGATCGGGGGTCGAGGCCCTGGGCCCATTAGGTTTTTAGATATCCTGCTGCATTCCACATGTTGCATTAAACCTTTATCACATTGAGCACTTTCTTTGCTTCTTGTGAAATGTTCCTATGTGTCACCGTGGTTCAGTGGGTAGCACTCACTCCACTGAGCAAGAAGGTTGTGGGTTCGAGTCCCTCTCCTGAGACTTGAGCACAAAATCCAGGCTGACACTCCTGAGGGAGCGCTGCCCTGTCGGAGGGTCAGTACTGAGGGAGCGCTGCACTGTCGGAGGGTCAGTACTGAGGGAGGGCTGCACTGTCGGAGGGTCAGTACTGAGGGAGTGCTGCACTGTCGGAGGGTCAGTACTGAGGGAGCGCTGCACTGTCGAAGGGTCAGTACTGAGGGAGCGCTGCACTGTCGAAGGGTCAGTACTGAGGGAGCGCTGCACTGTCGAAGGGTCAGTACTGAGGGAGCGCTGCACTGTCGGAGGGTCAGTACTGAGGGAGCGCTGCACTGTCGGAGGGTCAGTACTGAGGGAGTGCTGCACTGTCGGAGGGTCAGTACTGAGGGAGCGCTGTACTGTTGGAGGGTCAGTATTGAGGGAGCGCTGCACTGTTGGAGGGGTGTCTTCCAGACTAGACATTAAACTGAGGCCCCATCTGCCCTCTAAGGTGGATCCCATGGCCACTATTTGAAGAAGAGCAGGGGAGTTCCCCCTGGGGCCAATATTTATCCCTCAACCAACATCACTAAAAAACAGATTATCTGGTCATTATCACATTGCTGTTTGTGGGATCTTGCTGTGCGCAAATTGGCTGTCACATGTTCTGCATTACAACAGTGTCTACACTTCAAAAAAGTATTTTACTGGGGCACCCTGAGGTTGTGAAAGGTGCTATGGCTTTCTTTACGTAACCTTTAACGATGTATTACTGGTTGAATTCCAGGGTAATGATGCAGTCAGCTTCCAGGGGAGGACTGGAGACAAGGTTAGTGGATTTGTTCATTCTAAGAAGAGTTGTCAATGTTGAACGTCATGATGGAGTAAATTTGATGGTGTCAGCTTTGCAGAATGACAAAGTACCGGGAACTCGATGTGTCCGATTTAATCCTCGTGGTTTTTCATTCATTAACGTGAACTGGGGCTCCTTCGGCTCAAAGCTCTTGTGCTGAGAGCACTAAATCAGAAAATTTACAGCGGTAAGAAAGATTGAACCAGAGAAAGGCCAGATATTTGCAATCCTGTAGCGCCTCTGACATAATAAAACATACCAAAGGTCCCACAGAGGTGGTGATAGCTGGACTCAGAGCAGGGGTTGGGGAAAGAAACCAAAGGCAAGATCAAAGAGATGGGTTCTGCAGAGGCTGAAGGTGGAGAGAGAGGTGGCAGGGGTGGGGGTTTGGGAGGGCGTGGAGACTCTGACATAGAGCGAAGGGAAGGGGGGAATGCACTGGGGGCAAGAGGCAAAAGATTGGATGGCTGATAGAGGCACAGGGCCGAAGGAGGTCACAGAGAGGAGGATCGGATGGAGTGTAAAATGGTGATTCGCTATGGCCCATTTTGTGTTCGCCCAGTCCCTCTCTCTCTTCCACCGTCGCATCAGTTGGAAGTGGAATGTCCTTTTCACTAGAGAGAGAAAGGGCCCTAGATTAGTGTCTTTTATATGAAGGAATTTCAGACAAATCAACAGTTACTAGTTTCCCATGGTGCAAAAATAAGCTCAGAGCCCAGTGCCAACACTCCTGTAGTGTGTGTGGGATCAGGAGCATGAAGCTCAGCAACTTTCTGCCTTCACCTCTTGTTAACATTTTGTTTTAACCGTTGCACCTCAGGGTGAAGTGGGTTTGCCAGGACTCCCGGGTCCCCGAGCTGGAACTGAACTCCGGGTGACAATCTACGCCAAAGGAGAGGCGGGAGAAAAGGTAAAACCCAACCGTGCGTGTTCAGCGCCTGTAACAAAGCACACGGCAGCAGAAAGCTCAGTATTACCATAGGAAGAGTTTCAGGCAGGAGGAGACTCCAGATACTTGAGCCCATACTCCCAGTGCAGTACTGAGGGAGCGCTGCACTGTCGGAGGGTCAGTACTGAGGGAGCGCTGCACTGTCGGAGGGTCAGCACTGAGGGAGCGCTGCACTGTCGGAGGGTCAGCACTGAGGGAGTGCTGCACTGTTGGAGGATCAGTACTGAGGGAGCGCTGCACTGTCGGAGGGTCAGTACTGAGGGAGCGCTGCACTGTCGGAGGGTCGGTACTGAGGGAGTGCTGCACTGTCGGAGGGTCAGTACTGAGGGAGCGCTGCACTGTCAGAGGGTCAGTACTGAGGGAGCGCTGCACTGTCGGAGGGTCGGTACTGAGGGAGTGCTGCACTGTCGGAGGGTCAGTACTGAGGGAGCGCTGCACTGTCAGAGGGTCAGCACTGAGGGAGTGCTGCACTGTCAGAGGATCAGTACTGAGGGAGTGCTGTACTGTCGGAGGGTCAGTACTGAGGGAGCGCTGCACTGTCGGAGGGTCAGTACTGAGGGAGTGCTGCACTGTCGGAGGGTCAGTACTGAGGGAGCGCTGCACTGTCAGAGGGTCAGTACTCAGGGAGCGCTGCACTGTCGGAGGTGCCATCTTTCAGATGAGACATTAAACTGAGGCCCAATCTGCCCTCTCAGGTGGGTGTAAAAGATCGCATTGCCGCTATTTGAAGAAGAGCAGGGGAGTTCTCCCCCTGGTGGCCTGGCCAATATTTATCCCTCAACTGAAAGACTAGTGAAGAGGGAGGTGAGCTGCTGCCTGGTCCATCAGTGAGAGTTTTGGATTATCACTGGTCCAGTTAGGTTCGAGATATTCAGTCCGCATGGGATACCAGGGAATTCCCTTCTACCCAATCTCTCCTGATGCTACTGCCCAACAAGCTATCATGATGGAAAATCCGGGAGCTACTCGATGTCAGTCTTATTCCCTCTGTAGTGGGACGGGGGCACATTGATGGGTCAGAGTACAGGGAGCTTCACTCTGTGTCCGGCTGGACTTTACCTGACCTGGGAGTGCTCGATGCTGACACCGGGTACCAGAAATGGGAAGAGTTCCATTCCCAAAACTGACGTTCCTCACCTTGATGAGCGATATATAAAAAAATTGGGAAAAGGATGTTGTGTGAACCTGTAAACCAGTGACATTAACATTCCTGTAACTAAACTCTAAATTGGGACTTCAAGTGAAATCTCTTCATTTCTGATTAAATCTTCGCGATGTATAATTACTGCAATGATTAATCGTATTAAAATACAATTTATGATGCAAGTGGAATTTAAATTAAGGTTATTCAGTTTCTGCTTATTTATTGGTATATGTTTGATATATATTTATTGGTTTTATATAGTGGAATATGTTTGCTATATATTTACTGTTTATATATTTATTGCTATATATAATATATATAATATATTTTAAAAATTTACATCTGCGCACACTTGCTGTAAATTTTTTCCATTATAATTCCTACATCCACATTTACAATGGATTTTTCCCTATGTAAACTTGTCACACTGTAATGGCACACTCCAGCCAGTGGAGACGCTGCAGCATGTAATTACAGTGTGACAATTTTACATTGGGAAAAATCCATTATAAATGTTGACATAGGAATTTATAATAGACCAATAAAAATAAGGTCAGAATGTGTGACTTTAAAATGGAGATTGAATTACATCTTCTCTGGTCCAATTATCCCGTCCTTTAACCCCACTTCTCCTGGATTACACTTGGTCTAAACACCCTGTAGTGCAATGCCTTGGAGTTTATAGATATATATTGATTGGTGTAAGGTTATTGGCATATATTGATTGCTCATCTTTGTCATTTTCTTTCATTCTTTGTTCAGGGTGAAAGAGGTTATCGAGGATTTGAGGGAGAAGTAGGACATCCTGGACAAACAGTGAGTTTAAATAACCAACAATGGAGTTCAGTTCAGATGCTCGGACTGTTTAACGGGACACTGGATTCGTTCACTTTCAGATTGGAATACTTTCAGTGACAGCACTTGCTTTTTAACTTTGCAATGTGGACTATAAGATTAAAATAGATTAGGGTAATTCAGCGGCCTGCCTGAAATGAAAGCATCTTCTGAACTTAATGGAATATTTATATATTTGATCAATTTTTTTTAGGGAGTTCCTGGTCCACGGGGACAGAAAGGAGAAGAGGGAATAATGGGACTTCCAGGATCAAGGGTAAGACATTATCCTGTACAGGAATACTTTTTCCAAAATTATATTATTGTTACTGATTTCAGCCTTAAAATGACCTCCATGTGATTCTAGGGTTCGAGCGGTTTGGATGGACCCCCAGGTTCAGAAGGAGCCAGAGTGAGTTTAATATCCGTGTGGGTTTGTCTGTGACACAGTCACTACAGCCTTCAGACCTCTTCTTCCCGGTGATGAATGTATTTGTGTCCTGTTTTAGCTTGGGGGAAGTTCCTTTAACTCTTGTCGCAGTTGGTTGGTACCTTCAGAGTTAGTTAGATTGGACTAGCTGGATCACACAGTCAGAAAAGAGTGCAAGAAAATATTATCTATAAAAGGAAATTATCTACAAAAAATTAGTTCAGCATATAGATCGTGACTTTTTATGATTTTTTGTTTGAGAAGCTGGTTAGTATATCTATTATAAATATATATATATGTGTATTATATCATTGTTTTGTATTACAAACATACAAATATTGTGTATCATAATATATAGACCCTCA